>NC_041223.1:15854019-15884399 GCF_002837175.3 Physeter macrocephalus | reverse complement strand
CATGTGGGATCTTCCCGGACCGGGGCACGAACCCGTGTCCCCTGCATCGGCAGGCGGACTTTCAACTACTGCGCCACCAGGGAAGCCCCATTGTGATTTTGATTGGCATTTTTTTGATGATTAGTGAGTCTGAGCACATTTTCATGTACCTGTTAGCCATTTGTATGTTTTCATTGAAATAATATTTATTAAGATCCTTTGCCCATTTTTAAATTGGGCTATTTGGTTTTTGCTATTGAATTGTATGAGTTCCTTGTCGGTTTTGGATAACAACCCCTTATGGAATATGTGGTTTGCAAATATTTTCTCTCATTTCATAGGCTGACTTTTCATTTTGCTGATGGTTTTCTTTGCTGTGCAGAAGATTTTTAGTTTGATGTAGTTGTTTTGCTTTTGTTGCCTTTGGTTTTTGTGTCAAATCCAAAAAAATCATTTCCAAGACCAATGTCAGGGACCTTACCTCTTATGTTTTACTCTAGGAGTTTTATGGTTTCAGGCCCTAAATTCAAGTCTTTAATCCATTTTGAGTTGCTTTTTGTATATGGTATAAGATGAGGGTCCAGTTTCATTCTTTTGCATGTGTATATCCAGTTTTACCAACACTATTTATGTCTTCCTCATTGTATATTCTTGGCTCCTTTGTTGAAAATTAATTAACCATATGTGCATGGGTTTATTTCTGGACTCTCTACTCTGTTCCATTGATTTTTATGTCTGTTTCTATGTCAATATCATACTCTTTTGATTCCTATAGCTTTGTAATATAGTTTGAAATCAGGACGGGTGATGCCTTCAGCTTTGTTTTCTTTCTCAGTATTGCTTTGGCTAGTTGCAATCTTTTGTGGTTCTATATGAATTTTACGATTTTTTTCTATTTCTATAAAAATTACCACTGGAATTTTGATAAAAACAGCACTGAATCTGTAGATCTAGGTAGTATGGACATTTAAACAACATTAAATCTTCCAATCCATGACTGTGGAATATCTTTCCATTTATTTGTGTCTTCAATTTTTTTCATCAATGTCTTATAGTTTTCAGTGTACAGATTTTTCACCTCCTTGATTAAATTTATTCCAAAGTATTTTATTCTTTTTGATGCTAGTGTAAATGGGATTGTTTTCTCAATTTCTCTTTCCAATAGCTTGTAGTTAGTGTATAGAAATGCTACTGATTTTTGTATATTGATTTTTGTATCCTACAACTTAGTGAAGTCATTTATTAGTTCTAACAGATTTTTTTTATGGAGTCTTCAGACTTTTCTATATAATATCATGTCATCTGCAAACAGAGACAATTTTACTTCTTCCTTTCTGATTTGGATGGCTTTTATTTCTCTTTCTTGCCTGATTGCTCTAGCTAGGACTTCCAGTGCTCTGGTGAGAGTGGGCAAATTTGTCTTATTCCTAATCTTGCAAGAAAAGATTTCAGCTTTTCACCACTGAGTACGATGTTAGCTGTAGGCTTGTCATATATGACCTTCTTATGTTGAGCTATGTTCCCACTATACTCAATTTGTTGAGAGTTTTTTTTTTTGTTGTTGTTGTTGTTGTTTTTTGCGGTACGCGGGCCTCTCACTGCTGCGGCCTCTCCCGTTGCGGAGCACAGGCTCCGGATGCGCAGGCTCAGCGGCCACGGCTCACGGGCCCAGCCGCTCCACGGCATATGGGATCCTCCCGGACCGGGGCACGAACCTGCGTCCCCTGCATTGGCAGGCAGACTCCCAACCACTGCGCCACCAGGGAAGCCTGAGAGTTGTCAATCATGAAAAAATGTTGAATTTTGTCAAATGCTTTTTCTGTATCTATTGAAATAGTATGATTTTTATTCTTTGTTTTGTTAATGTGGTATGTCACACTTATTGATTTGTGGATGTTGAATTATTCTTTCATCCCAGAAGGATGTATGTAGCCTTTTAACATACTGTTGAATTCTGTTTGCTAATATGTTGTTCATGATTTTTGCATTTATGTTCATCAGTGTCCTGATGGACACTGTAGTGTCCCTGTCTGGTTTTGGTATCAGGGTAATGTTGGCCTCATACATATTTGATTTCTAGCTTCATACCCTTGTGACTGGAAAATATTCTTGACATGATTTCAGTCTTCTTAAATGTATTAAGATTTGCTTTGTGGCCTAACATATGATCTATCCTGGAGAATGTTCCATGTGCTCTTGAGAAGAATGTGTATTATACTGCTGTTGGATGGTATATTCTACATATGTTTGTTAGGTTCATCTGGTCAAACATGTAGTTTAAATTCAATGTTTCCCTATTGATTTTCTGTCTGGATGATCTATCCATTGTTGCAAGTGTGGTATCAAAGTCTCCTACTATTGTTGTATTGCTGTTTATTGCCTCCTCAGATCTGTTAATATTTGCTTTATATATTTATGTGCTCCAATATTGGTGCATAAATATTTACAATGGTTACATCCTCTTGGGGAATTGACCCCTTTATCATTATATGTTGATCTTTTTGTCTCTGATTACAGTTTTTGTCTTAAAACCTATTTTTAAAAAAATGTAAGTATAGCTACCACTACATTTTTTTAGTTTCCACTTTCATGGAGTATCTTTTCCATCCCTTCACTTTGAGCCTATGTGTGTCCTTAAAGCTAAAATGGGTCTCTTTTAGGCAGCATACAGTTGGGTCTTTTTTTTTTTTTTTTAATCCATTCAGCTACTCTATGTCTTTTAATTGGTGAATTTAGTCCATTTACATTTAAACAAATTATTGATAGGTGTGGAAATACTATTGTTATCTTGTTAATTGCTTTCTGGCTCTTTTGTAGTTCCTTTCCTCCTCTCTTACTCTCTTCCTTTGTGCTTTGATGATATTCTGCAGTGGTATGCTTTGATTCCTTTCTCTGTGCAGATATCCTCTGTGTACCTGCTGTAGGTTCTTGCTTTGTGGTTACCTTGATGCTTACACAAAACATCTTATGGTTATAACAGTCAGTATGCTCAAAAGCATATAAAAGTTCTACATTTTTACACTCCCTTCCCACATTTTATTATTTGATGTCACAACTTACATCTTTTTTAATTGTGTGTCTATTAAAGCATTATTGTAGTTATAGTTATTTTTAATACTTTGTCTTTCAATCTTTATATTAGATTATAAGTGACTCACCCACCACCATTATAACATTAGAGTATTCTGAATTTAACTATATATTCACCTTTACAAGAGAATTTTATTGACTAAATTTGAAAATACACACTCCTAGGTATATACCCTACAGAAATGGTACCCATGAACACAAAGAGATATGTAAAGAGTGATTATAGCATCATTATCTAGAAATTACCAACCATCATCAGTAGAATGAATAAATGATGACACGTTCATACAGTGGAATCCTGAATGGCAGTTAAAATAAATCAATTACTGCTTTACCCCAAAAAGGTAAATAAATCTCACAAACATAATATGAAAAAGAAGTCAGAATCAAAGGAAATATGCCCAATTATCGTATATTGTATCCAGTTTGAAGACAGGTAAAACTAAACATTAGTGTTAGAAGTCAAGATGGTGGTTGCCTCAAGGAGTGGGGTGTAACAGGGTGATGGCTGGGAGGTAGGGAGCTCGAGGGGATCTTCTGGACCACGGACAATGTTTTATGTACTCACCTGTGTGATGTTTCATGGGTGTTCACTTGGTACATATAGGAAATTCCAGGGGAAGATCTGCCAGCTGGCTGCTTTCTGAAATGATTGCTTTTACTTTTCAGGTTTTTATGACTTCACTGTTTCTCACCTTTTTCTTGGGCTCACACCTTGGTGTGAGGGCTGATCTGTTTATAGCTATCACCTTTGGGATCAAGTCTGGGGCTCTATGAAAAATTTTCTTGGGGTCCACAAGGACATGTGTGAATGATATAGACCATCCCATGCCCCTCCAGACCCCCCCAGTTAGGTCATATGTACTGGCAGCCCTCCACCCTCCACCCTCCTTGGGCCTGCAGGAGATCTAAAGTGATTTGGAATGAGAGCTAACTTGCTGTTGCCAGTTCTTAAGCTGTTCTCTTACTCTCCCTTCCCTGCCCCTTTCTCTCTTTGGGTTTTTGCGGTCTCTCAGAAGCATTGCAGGAGAATGTCTTTCTAGTCTCTCTTGATGCCAGTGAGAACAAAGAAGCCACACAGCCTGCTCTGTGCTGTCTTGGAACAGAGCCCTGGGCCCTGTGGCCGATGGGGACAGGATAGCAGTGCTAGCACGGGAACTTCAGCTGTCACATCCAGAACGTCACCCACCACGCTGGGAAAAGAGTCTTCCCTCAGGCTCAATGTTGCTTTTGCTGTTGTCTTTCTTGAACCCTTCTGTCATAATTCAACACAATTCACACTTTATGGTTGTGTGAGAGAAAAAGAAATTATTTTCTTTTTCTCATGGAGATCCCGAAGAGAGTAATTTCTGAGCGTCTTCCTGCTGACATGTTGAGAGAAGGCCGGTTTTGACGTGTCTGTGCTTTTCTTCTCTCTGCTAAATGCACGTCTTGATCTGCTTACTGGACAGCAGACAGGGAGGCCGGGAAGGAATCGCTGTGATCCTTGGAGGGAAGGAGAAGGACTGGGACTGCTATCTTAGATCAAGTTTTCATATCAGTTGCAAATGCCAGAAATTTTCAAATAGACGCTAGAGATCCAACACCTCAAGAACAAGAATATATTTGTCAGGGGGGCTCTGCGAGGTTTCCTGACAACTGCTGTGGAATTTAGCCTTTTTAAAAAGAAAGTGAAAACTGGTGGAGAGCACCAACTATGCTATTTCATCCCGTACCCACATCTCCCCCATGGCTGTCACTCTGAATATCTGGCCTTCTCCGTAATAGAAGTATTTCATACCCTGCTGCAGGGATGGGTATTATCAGTAATATCCCTAGGCAACAGGCAAGAGCCAAGATCTAGGATTTGGACCCTAAGTCTCTTAGAAGTTTAACTAGTGTATCTGTTATCTATGGCTACATAACAAATGATCCCCAAACTAAGTGGTTTAGAGTGACAAATGTTTCTTATCTCACAGTCTCTGTGGGTCAGGGATCCAAAGGTGGTTTCTCTGGGTGGTTCTGTCTCAGGGTCTGTTGGGAGGTTGCAGTCCAGATGTTGGCCTGGGCTTCCTTGGGGCTGAGGATCTGAGTGCGAGATGGCTCCCTGCAATGACTGCTGCCAAGAGGGGACAGCAATGGGGCTTTGATACTGAAAGAAGACCTTCTAAGCCAAGGTGACTCTCTGCAGATCTTGTCAAGGGCCAGTGCAGGGCTCAGCCTGGTGAATCTAAACGAGAAGAAAGTAGGCCAGTGGATTGGTCCAGGGGGTGAGCAGGGGAAATGCAGGCAGCCGTGAGAGGGAAGATGGGGTGAATTTAGGTTAGACGATCCCGAAGAGCATTGTTACCGAGTTGCTGTCTTCTTGAGCCCAAAGAGCTCTCATTTAGAAGACTGAGCACAAGAGGCTTGGCGATCTGATAGAGAGGATGTCGAGCGTGATGAAAGGGCCTCAGCACCAGTGATCAGAGCTTGAGACTGACCTGCTTCTCTACCATTCCCAGCTAATTGCGGGACGAGTGAGACTGAACCAGGTGTAAGTCACTGTCAGAAAGAGAGTTGAGTGAAAACCACTCATGAGAAAAGAGCTGGATTAAACGGTTCCTTTTTCTTTTCTACAAACTCCAGCACATTCCAGCTTTTATGCAGCAGACACACATACCTGTGTGTTCCAGAGTTAAAAATACCATGGAGGCACCGGTCGTAAAATGTTAGCAGAGTCTTTCCTAGTATATAGAGTTTAGGATGATTCTCCTCCAACTATGCCATCTTAACAGAAACCAGGATTCTAGGAGGTTAGCTGATGTCCTCAAGGCCACTGAGTTATGAGTGGCAAATCTGCTCCTGGAGCCCGTTTTCTGACCCGCAGGCCAGCGCTCTATGACTTTACTGGAGAGATTCAATGTTTTACAAGACAATGAGCTGCCTCATCCCAATAGACCCAGTGGAAGTGCAGCACTCACCCACTCCCAGCTGCTACACAGCTAGAAGCATCCTTTCATCAGCAGACCCGAGGGCAAGGCGATGGAGAGGGATGGTTTCGGCGGCTAATGGATCTCCCTACGCGTGCCCGGTGACATCCCCCACCTTACCCCGTGTTGTGCTAAGGGACACAGTGGAGGCCTGCGAATACTGACAAACCCTTGTGAAGGAAAACATGATTTGTGCACAAAGCCTCTGCCTCAGGGCCTCTAGCAGCTTTGTGCAGCTGTCCTGGACTCCCAGAAACTAGCCCTTCTGTGACCTCCGGGGGGCAGACAGCCCATGTACGTTCTTCCATTCCCTGTGGGCAACCTCAGAGCACCCTGATGGACTCTGTCGTTCCTAGGATAATGCATATTTTTACCTCCCCAGGTCTTTTAAGCCTTCACATGGGTGAAGCAGAGACTCCGGGCTCTTCTCTGATGGGGCTGAGCTGATGGACATTACCAACATATTAGTGTCAGCTTTTCAGAATCACGTTAAGACGTGTTCATGTCAAATCAGTCTGGATGGTGGATCATATGAATTAGCGACTTGCTTCTTGAGGGCTGAACCGGGAGAATAGAGGCTGTACAGAGCCAAGCACTCACGATGAAGAGCTGCTCACAAGCAGCGCTTGCTTTTCCGTGCTGTTCACCTGTCAGGGCTCCGGGTAGTTGCACGTGGAGGGAAAGAAGTCAGTATATGCGGCTCCAGCTGGCGGGCCCCGCAGGTGTACCTGCAGGGTGGTGATGGCTTTATTTTATTATTATTATTTTTTAAACCTCTGGCCACATTGTGCAGCATGTGGGATCTTAGTTCCCCATCCAGGGATCAAACCCATGCCCCTGCAGTGGAAGCGTGGCGTCTTAACCACTGGACCGCCAGGGGAGTCCCAGGGCGGTGATGGCTTTAGATGTTGGCATTTGTCCCTAGATCTTGGCCATGACTCACTTCTCACCCTCAAGCTCACGTGCCTTAAAAGATGCTTATGGAGATAATGGGTGGTCCTGATAAATCTTCTACTCAGCTCTCTACAGGAGAGAGAGCTCTTTTATAAATAAATATAAATATTGTTGCCCCTTCAGCCCAACAATTCATCACACTCTTGCCTGGTACAGCTGTGTCGGTCAGAGCCTTGGGCTCTGCTCCTGGGCGGCGGGGGGTCAGCAGAGCATAAACCAGTGGCTTCAGCCCCTCCAGGGACAGAGATCAAAGCCAGCCACACGGATTTACTGCGGGTGAGAGGTTGAGTTTCACTCTGACACAGGGAGAATCAGCAGGAATCAAGCAGTTAGGAGGTGATACCCCCGGTGACATCCCCCACCTTACCCCGTGTTGTGCTAAGGGACACAGTGGAGGCCTGCGAATACTGACAAACCCTTGTGAAGGAAAACATGATTTGTGCACAAAGCCTCTGCCTCAGGGCCTCTAGCAGCTTTGTGCAGCTGTCCTGGACTCCCAGAAACTAGCCCTTCTGTGACCTCCGGGGGGCAGACAGCCCATGTACGTTCTTCCATTCCCTGTGGGCAACCTCAGAGCACCCTGATGGACTCTGTCGTTCCTAGGATAATGCATATTTTTACCTCCCCAGGTCTTTTAAGCCTTCACATGGGTGAAGCAGAGACTCCGGGCTCTTCTCTGATGGGGCTGAGCTGATGGACATTACCAACATATTAGTGTCAGCTTTTCAGAATCACGTTAAGACGTGTTCATGTCAAATCAGTCTGGATGGTGGATCATATGAATTAGCGACTTGCTTCTTGAGGGCTGAACCGGGAGAATAGAGGCTGTACAGAGCCAAGCACTCACGATGAAGAGCTGCTCACAAGCAGCGCTTGCTTTTCCGTGCTGTTCACCTGTCAGGGCTCCGGGTAGTTGCACGTGGAGGGAAAGAAGTCAGTATATGCGGCTCCAGCTGGCGGGCCCCGCAGGTGTACCTGCAGGGTGGTGATGGCTTTATTTTATTATTATTATTTTTTAAACCTCTGGCCACATTGTGCAGCATGTGGGATCTTAGTTCCCCATCCAGGGATCAAACCCATGCCCCTGCAGTGGAAGCGTGGCGTCTTAACCACTGGACCGCCAGGGGAGTCCCAGGGCGGTGATGGCTTTAGATGTTGGCATTTGTCCCTAGATCTTGGCCATGACTCACTTCTCACCCTCAAGCTCACGTGCCTTAAAAGATGCTTATGGAGATAATGGGTGGTCCTGATAAATCTTCTACTCAGCTCTCTACAGGAGAGAGAGCTCTTTTATAAATAAATATAAATATTGTTGCCCCTTCAGCCCAACAATTCATCACACTCTTGCCTGGTACAGCTGTGTCGGTCAGAGCCTTGGGCTCTGCTCCTGGGCGGCGGGGGGTCAGCAGAGCATAAACCAGTGGCTTCAGCCCCTCCAGGGACAGAGATCAAAGCCAGCCACACGGATTTACTGCGGGTGAGAGGTTGAGTTTCACTCTGACACAGGGAGAATCAGCAGGAATCAAGCAGTTAGGAGGTGATACCGACTGCAATTACAGGGTGACAGTTCTGACCGATTCGACAGGCAGGGCTGTGCTAAATTTAGTAAAAAATTTAGTAAAGCCTGTGGCCTTACTGGTGTTGACTGGTAATATCCCAAGGGTGCAGGGTGCTAAGCACAGTTTCCAGCAGCAGGGCCTTGTGTCAAGGGTGGGAAACAACAGGAAATGGGAAGCACACTGGGCCCAGTGAACAAGCAGAGCTGGGGGCTGATCATAAGCAGGTCTCCGAGCTCGGATTGCTGGTGGCAGGTCAGCTGGAGCCTGTGGGGACCCACTTTCCCCTTCGCTGTGCCACCCGTGTGGTGTATGCCTACAACATGGCACATAGGGAGCCAGGCTATTTCTGGAACATTCCTATCATAATAAATTTCAACTTAAACAGTTAAAAATAGATTTCTCTTTTTAAAATTAGACAAACCAGACTGATAGAAAAAATGTCAAAGGTTTCTAGAACAAGACACTCTACAGAAAGGGTCAGCAAACTGTGGTCCACAGAGGAGCAGCCCATTTTTGTACATAGTTTTATTGAGACGTGGCAGCAGCCGCTAGTTTATGAATGATCTACGGCTGCTTTCAGGCCACCACGGAAGAGCTGGGCAGGTGCAACAGGAGACCCAGTGGCCCGCAAAGCCTGAAGCATTTGCTGTCTGGACTTTTAGGGAAGTTTTCTGACCCCTGCTCTGGAGCAATGGTCCCCCGGGACAGCTCTTTTCAGTACGGTTGACCCTTGAAAAACACGACTTTGAACTATGTGAGTCCACTTATACACAGATTTTTTTCAATAAATACATTGGAAAATTTTTCAGAGACTTGCCACAATTTGAAAAAACTCGCAGACTAACTGTGTAGCCTAGATGTATCAAAAAAATTAAGAAAAAGTTAGGTATGTCATGAATGGATAAAATATATGTAGATAATAGTCTATCCTTACATAGGCATAAGGTGAGTGATACTTAATAAATTAATAATGTGTCAGTTTTTGTACTGTTTTATTACTTTGCTTTCAAAGAATTATATTGCCGTACGGTATGCCTCTCTCTCTCTCATAATTGGAGAAACTGCAAATCAACCCATCGTCACAGGTAAGTGGTTTTCAAAAAAATGTAACAATGTTTCTAATACTATATTATAAATATGACTGTAATACTGTATGGAATGAAAATTTTATGACAATTCATTCATTATAGTATAGGCCAGTCTATCGCGAAGCAATTGTATGGATTTCGCTAGGCCGCCATAAAGCAATCATATTGCTGCTTCTTCATTATCAATGCATGAATTGTCATACCTGTAAATAAATATGAATTTCTTTTTCACATTATCTTTTCCTTTTTGATGTCTGGTGTTAGTAACACTTATAACATCTACAGTGTTTTGTATCATAAGACAATATAGATGTAGGTACCGATGGATGACTCATAAACAGATGATATAAATTTATAGTATGGATAAATACAGTACAGTACTGTAAATGTATTTTTCTCTTCCTTGTGATTTCCTTAATAACATTTTCTTTTCTCTAGCTTATTTTATTGTAAGAATGCAGTATATAATACATGTACAAAATATGTGTTAATTGGTAAGGTTTCCAGTCAATGTTTACGTGTATGTTAAGCAGACCATTAGTGTCTTCTTTAAATGCAAAGTAACACGGAACACTGGAAAATATAACTCCTTCCAAGACTTGACTATTCCTGCACAGAATTTATGAGTAAAGCTATAGATTTGATTCCTTCTAGGAAACTATAGATTGCTGGGGACTTGCTTCGAAAATATCATCCAAAGTATCCAGTTCAGAATCTACCACCAGCTCAGAGACTAGCCTCTGAGTGGATCTCAGATTCTCTGTGTCATGCACTTTTAATTCCAAACTCACGGGGGGTTCGGACACCCCCCACCTCCAGACATTCACTCCGGGGAGGTACAGTCAGGGTTGGGCCACTGGGCCTTTGTGAGCTGATTTTATTACCCACATTGACGCCAAAATCTTGGCTCTGCGAACGCCGAACAGAAATACGGAAACAGTTACGGAGGAGAAAGAAAGAGTGGCTTTATTTCTTTGCCAGGCAAAGAGGGAACACAGTAGGCTAGCGCCTCAAGAACGGTGCCCCCCTCCGTGGGGATTAGGGAGAGGTCTTATAGTTGGGGCTTGTGGTCAGGCGTATGCGATAAGGATCAAGGCAGTAACAGCCCTGGATTCTTCTGATGGGTCGGTGGTGGGGTAAGTAGGAGTCCACAGCATCATCCTTCAGGTCCGACTGGTCTGGGGTCTACATGTCTGTGAGCAGCGCACCATCGTTAATCGTTAACTTCTCCTACCTGGAGAGGGTTTCAGCATCTGAAAAATAGCTCAGATATGTTGTTGTGTGTATCCGTTGATGGGGAAACAGGGCTTTACCCCAAGGCTACTCTTGACTGTTTTTCTCCCTGGTCTCACATCCCCTCCCTTCCCTAGTTAACAGCTGCTTGAATCTGCCCATTGGAACTCAGGGAAGCCCATGGAGGCTGAATGAAGGCTCTTTCCTGTAATCAAAGAAAGGGGGGACACAGAAAGATTTTGTGCCCAGGAGCCCCACAGGGCTCTGCTTGGTATCAACATGAGTCCCTTAGACCATCAGTTTTCTTTAAAATCTCTACTCTTCATTTGTTGAGTAAAGAGCTTTCTTGGTTGAAGAAAACACTGAAGCCAGCAAGTGTGAACTGTTTATTAGGGAAAGAGATGTATGAGTTTCTCTCAGCCTAGACCTACTTCCTCAAGGCTGTCTGTGATGGTTAATTTTATGTGTCAACTTGACTAGGCTACGATGCTCAGAGAGCTGGTAAAACATTATTTCTGGATGTGTCTGTGAGGGCGTTTCTAGAAGAAATGAACGTTTGATTCAGTAGATAGAGTAAAGAGATCCACCCTCACCAATGGGGGTGGGCGTCTTGCAATATGTCAGGCCTGAATGGAGCAAAAAGGTGGAGGAAGGGCAAACGCTCTCTTTCTTCCTGGGCTGGGCTGACCACCGTCTGCTCTTGGACATCAGAGCTCCCCGTTCTTGGGCCTTCAGACTCAGACTGAATGACACACCAGCTTTCCCGGGTCTCCAGCCTGCAGACAACAGATCTTGGGACTTGTCGGCCTCCGTATCTGTGTGAGCCAATGTCTACAATGAATACACACACACACACACACTCTATAGGCTCTGTTTCTCTGGAGAACTCTGACTAATACGCTGTCTACACTCATTCTTATATAAGGGAGGAAAAGGAATTTTCCCTCAACACTTCTGAGTTCTTGATTGAAACTCCTGTGATAAAAGACAGGATAACAAGAGAAAAACAAATAGAAGTTTATTAACATGTGTACCGCCTATACACGGGAAGTACCCAGGGAGTAACTCCCCACGGTGGCTTAGCATTTAGACTTAAATATGATCTTAATAGGGAAAGGCACGGGGGATATAGGTTTCTTAGTGGGGAGTGATTTGTAGGAAAGATGAATGGGCCCTTAGAAGACCTGATGGGAGGTGTGGTAGTTTGGGACAAAGTCCGGCGGTGGTACTGACTTCTAGCCTCCTCTCCTGTGATGTGTCCGTCTTCATGGCTGCTGAGACTCCCTGAGAGGAGAGTGTTTTCGACTGAGTGTCTTTAGGTGGAGAAGGGGATTTCAGAGAAAGCCTCTCCCTGCATTTGCTGTTTTTCAAGTGCCCACAGCTCCAAAATAATCAATATGCCAAAGTGGTGTGTTTGGGAGGGGCATGTCCTGAACCCCCTACAGTCATATTTTGGGGTGGCATATTCTACTAGCCTGAACTTATTTCCCTTAATCCCAATTTGGCCTCTTCCTTCGGTCTTTTTAAAAACTTGGGTCCCAGGGCTTCCCTGGTGGCGCAGTGGTTGGGAGTCCGCCTGCCGATGCAGGGGACACGGGTTCGTGCCCCGGTCCGGGAGGATCCCACATGCCGCGGAGCGGCTGGGCCCCTGAGCCATGGCCGCTGAGCCTGTGCGTCCGGAGCCTGTGCTCCGCAACAGGAGAGGCCACAGCAGTGAGAAGCCCGCGTACCGCAAAAAAAAAAAAAAAAAAAAATTTTACAGAAATTTGCCTGATTCATTTTTTTAAGAGCTGGAGAAAAGCCAACTCTCTTTTCCTTTACTGCTGAAGGACAAGTTGCTTTTGTTAAATATAACATCTCAAAATCTTTCAGATGGACAGATGACAGACTTGACCTCAGCAAACTGCAGATCAATGGGAAATTACTAGCTCAGGAAGAAAACACTCACGGGCGTTTTAAATCCCCGGCTGTCCCCGGCTTGATCCATTAATGTAGTAATGCTGTTAGTCCCGTCTTTGCTGTCAGGGACTTTGCTTCACATTTAAGAACACCTGTGGAAGGAGGGTGAGGAGGAAAGGAAGAGAGTGACGTTGTTTTCTTTTCTTTCTTTTTTTTTTTGGAGTGACATGTATGAGGCCCAGCCTAGATGATTTCCATGATATATATTTTTAAATTTATTTAATTTATTTTTATATTTGGCTGCGTTCGGTCTTTGTTGCTGCACGTGGGCTTTCTCTAGTTGCGGCGAGCGGGGACTACTGTTCGTTGTGGTGCGCGGGCTTCCCATTGCGGTGGCTTCTCTTGTGGTGGAGCACGGGATCTAGGTGTGCGGGGTTCAGTAATTGTGGCATGCGGGCTCAGTAGTTGTGGCTCGCGGGCTCTAGAGTGCAGGCTCAGTAGTTGTGGCACACGGGCTTAGTTGCTCTGTGGCACGTGGGATCTTCCCGGACCAGGGCTCGAACCCGTGTCCCCTGCACTGGCAGGCGGATTGTTAATCACTGTGCCGCCAGGGAAGCCCCATGATACTATTTTTTGAAAAAGCCTTTTAAAATAAACTTTTTATTTTATATTGGAGTATAGCCGCTGAACAATGTTGTGATCGTTTCATGTGCACGGCAAAGCAACTCAGCCATGCAAATACATGTATCCGTTCTTCCCCAAGAAACAGCCATTTTTAGAGCTTGAAGGAGTTGCAAGTCAGATTAGCCCCATTGTCTCTGATGCTGGCAGAGTGATAGGACCTGGAAAGTGTTTGTGTCCCCGGAGAGAGCTTAGGTGTCCCCTTAATGGCACTTGTGGTTTGGCCTGTTGTCACGTTTGCTGGGAGAGGGATGGAGATGCGGCTGTTGGAATCTCTGGGCCACATCTCTTTCACACACGGACCTTCAAACTTTGGCTATTTAAAAAAATAGGTATCTCCAGAATTGGAACAAAAAAATTCTGTTTATTTAATACTTTTGAATATTTCACCCCCATAGCTGGAATACATAAATAGCGGTAAAGGAAATATGGAGCAGTCTGGGTAAATGTCAATGCCCGGAGTGAAGCTATAGAAGAGATGGTTTGTCTTCAGCTCCTGCAACTCCTCCGTCAGCAGTGTCTTCCCAAGTGACCCACCAGACACGTCCTCAGCACCGGAGTGTCCTGGGCTCGGCGTGCTGGCGGCATTCTCAGCCTCCGTCTCGGGAAACAGCTCGCTCACCACGAGCTCCCTCCCTGTGTGCCTGGACACCACAGGAACGCACGCCTCCCCCCCTGCCCGCCCCCCCCCGCCCATTCCACCCCTCAGGGACATCCCCACCCCTCGGGGAGGATGCCTGCCTCAAGGGCATACAGTCTGTTTCGTCAGCTTGTGAGGGGGCTTGGAATTAAACCATTACCGGAGAGGGACAAAATGATGAATCAGAGCCTCTCTGTCTGGAATTTGCATTGGAGAAATGGTAGAAGTCATATAGTTAGCGGTGGATTTGCCTGAAACGACTTGCAGACAAACACCAGGAAGGGCCATGAGCGAGCTGCAGTGATGAGAGAGCGGAGGGTAGTAAGGCCGGGAACGACACAGGGCGAGACGTTGGCTGTTTAAACTATGATGATGCTGGGTTAGCGCTTTCAAACTTTGATCTTCTATCCACTAGACGTGAGGGTGATGCCTCTTACACTGTTAATATCGTTCAAAGACTTCCGTCTGGAAAATTGAATTTCATGTAATCTGAAAAGTGATGTTGCTCACTGGGGGGGGGGGCTCCCGGGCCTGAGTTTTTGAGTGTCTCTCTCTGTCTAGGACAAGTGGCTTCCTCAAGACCCCTAAAGTCTGCAGCTGCTCCCTGGTCCCCTCGCAGTGCATGTCACATAGTAGGCCCTCAGGAAGTGTCCACTGAAGGGACAGATGAAGGGCATCTATTTCCTACTTGGGCAGAGTTTTGATTTCTCTGAGGCTTTTGCAGGGACATGGGGCTCATGCTAATGTCCTTCTGGAGGCCACACCTTCGCCAAGATCGCTTTCCCTGTGCTTCCTAAGAGATATTTATGTGGTTAGGCGATGCCTGCAGTTTAATAAGTGCAGTGTGTCAGTCAAATCTGACTCGAGATAGAGCCTCCAGGGAAATGACCCTGCTGATAGTTTAGGACAAGAGGGAAGGACATGGTCTAACACAGCAGCCAAGGAGGCTGAATGCAGCGGGGTGTCCGGGCGGTGAGCCAGGCCATTCACCTACCACATTCATCAGGCCCGGGTACGGTTTCAGCCCAGTCAGCGGCGGCTTGTCTGTGTGTCTCAGCTAATCCTGCTGCAGACCAGGTAGAGCCTGGATGGTTCATGCGAGATAGAGGAGCATTCCCATGTATTTTATTACCACCCATGTGTTGGCTGCAATATCTTGCAAAGATGCTGATTTTCTGGGACTAGGAGCCCTGTGGGGGCTCTTCCTGGAATGCAAAGTTGGCACAGGTACAGAATTAACAGCAACTGATGTTCTGAGGATTGGTGTCCAGAGGAAACTCACACTCCTGTGTTACTCACCTGCCTGAGGTCAGTAAAAAGAGTCACCTAGCTTCAATATTAATAGCTCATGTTTTACAGTATTTTAAAGCCAGAATTTCAGAGAGCTTCTGTTTAGTCCTTTTTCTTTTAAACAGGTAAGGAAACTGAGACTCTGAGGGAATGAAATGACTTGTCCAGGGTCACACATTTCATAGCAAAACCTTGATTTAAAGCCCAAAGTTTCTAACTTCAGTTCAACTCTTGGACTGTCTAAAATCTACTCCTTAAAAAAAATTTTGTCCCCAGTATTACTAATGACACATTTTTTCCAAGATGTTTATTTAGATTTGTTATTTTGAAGTGATAGCTGGTTGGGATTTTTTCTTTTTTTTCCCAAAAATAAATATATAGAATATCACCACCATCCACCTAGTTGTGGAAGCCAATAACTGAGTTATTCTCAATCCAAACCCTGGCCCCCATCCCTGGCCTGGGCAACATCTAATCTGTTGAGAGCTACTGTTTTTTCTACTTTAAAAATACATTTCAAATCCTTCTATTTCTTTCCACCTCCATCTCTGTTCCAAGCCCCAACATGTCTTTCTGCATCTGCTGCAAATCCTTCCATCCCTTCTCTACGCTGGAGACAGAATAATCTTTTTAAATTTTTATTTTGAAATAACTACAGATTCACAGGAAATTACCAAAAAAAAAAAAAATGTACAGGGACAGCCCATGTACCCATCACCCAGTTTCCCCCAACGGTAACATCTTACCATCTTATACAACTATTGAACACAGTATCAAAATCAGAAAATTGACATTGATGCAATCCACAGAGTTGATTTCACCAGTTTTCCTTGCACGTGTGCATGTGTGCATGTGTGTGTGTGTGTGTGTGTGTGTGTGTGTGTGTGTGTGTGTAGATTCGTGCAACCACCACCCCAATCTAGAGAATAATCTTCCAAACTGTAAATCAGTCATGCTATCTCCTTGCAGAAATCTTCCCAGTGGCTTCCCACCCTCCTAGAATGCACTCAAGCTCCCGCCTGAGCAACTTCTCAGCTTCCCCGCAGACCCGGGCACTCTCGCCCTGCTGCCTGGCCGGGCCCCGCTGGCCCCGGGAGCTTTGGCACCTGCTGCCGCTTCCACGCGGTTTGCTTGTTCTTGGCTCTTCCTGACACTGCCTGTTCCCCTCCTTCAGGTCTGGGTCCCAGGCCATCCTCTCTGACCGTCCTCTCTGTCACAGCACCCTGGTCTTTGCCTTGCTGTGTCACCATCGGCACAGCTCCATATGCTGGCTCACTTGTTTCTTTGCTCCTTGGGGACATAAATGCCAGGAAGGCAGATACTTTGTCAACAGTTGTCCCCTTAGAACCGACTGCTGGGTCTGGTGCCCAGTAAACATATCAAAGATGAAGGTCAAGGGCAGGTCTGCGTCCTAATGCCCAGAATGAGCCAGGGCAACTCAGGGACTGAATTTATTAAACAGGAAAGGAAAGCATAGTTATTATATATGTAGGAAAAAAATCTCATATTTTAAAAAGAATAGTTGCTTATACTGAATACAAATAATACTTTAAGAATACAAAGGTATAAACTTCTGTAAGTTAAAAAAGAAAGTCTGTATCCAATCCTTTTTGAGGTATAGAAAGTGGTATTTTCTCTTATTTATCAAGTCACTTTTTTGGTAAATGTTTAAGATACTGTTTCTTTTTATGTGTTATATTTTGTATCCTTAAGAGTATCAAGTCCATCTCTCTATATATACTGAGAGTAAATAATTCAAATAGTAAGAGAAGGTGTTGCACTGAACGCAAAGTGTGTGCTTGTGTTATAGCTCATGCACCCGGGAGTTTTCGCCTCAGCGTCCTCAGCCACTTGCACACACAGGGCTTCGTGACTGGTGACAATGTTTGGGTTCAGTCCTGAACCTATGGCTGCAGAGGGCTCCAGGGTTAAGCATACACCCTGAAGACTTCAAGTCCCCTGGCCAGCAACGTGACATTCAGTGCTTCCTAATTACAGGTCCCTTTCAAAAACTCCTTTTCAACACAAAGCCTTGGGGTACACTCATATCATTTAAAATATAAATGTAAATTAAAAAAAAAATAAGTAGCCAACACAGAAGGCAATGGAAATTTCATTGCTCTTTTTTCACTTTGAACTGAGGGAATCAGCCAAAGTGCCACAGGCCATTGACACACAGGCCCTTCTGCCAGGCTTACTGGTCATGTCTGCCATGGGGACAGCCTCCTGTGTAGGAACCTCTCTGGACAGGACTGAGAAGTGGAAGAAATTTGCCTTTCCATTTCTCTACAGGTTTCCCGCTTTCTGTCTCCTGAGATGTTTACTCTGCTTCCTCCAGCCTCAGCTCCATCAGAAGAGGGTGGGCGGGCAGGGACCTGTTAACTTGCTCCTGTTTCTCAGGCAATCTAGACTGCAGTGCTAACCCCTTATTGCATCAAACACCCATTAATTGGTACAGCTGTGGGTCAGGCATCACGTCAGAGACACAGAGATAAAAGACACACAGTTCTGGCCAGCTGGAAACTTCCAGGACCCCCAGGGAGGGTGGATAAATGGACAGGCAATCTGATCACAGTAAGACATGACGGCTGGTGCTGGTTATGTGTGTTACAGGACAAGCCTTGTCGATTTTGGTTCCGGTCACACCAGCTGAGAAGGAAAGAGGGTAAGAGCTGTGAGCTCTGAGGGAGCAGCTTCCTCCAAGCTGTCCTTTAAACAAGAATCAAAGCTGGCAAATGAGACCTCCTGCTGAGGAGCTCTGGGACAAGTGGCAGCTCCTTAACTTGTCCCCCCTTTCCTGACCCTTCAGCAGCTGGGGGGACCAGAGATGATGGGCGATTCCTCTACCAAACCTCCTGGGCTTCTTCTTAACTTCCTTCCTTCCTTTTTTTCTTCTTTCTTTCTTTCTTTCTTTCTTTCTTTCTTTCCTTCTTTCTTTCTTTCTTTCTTTCTTTCTTTCTTTCTTTCTTTCTTTCTTTCTTTCTTTCTTTCTTTCTTTCTTTCTTTCTTTCTTTCTTTCTTTCTTTCTTTCTTTCTTTCTTTCTTTCTTTCTTTCTTTCTTTCTTTCTTTCTTTCTTTCTTTCTTTCTTTCTTTCTTTCTTTCTTTCTTTCTTTCTTTCTTTCTTTCTTTCTTTCTGTCTTTCTTTCCTGTATTTTTATTTACTAAATCTGGCAATACTATTTACAAACTACTATTTTATTTTATTTATTTATTTTTAATGTTTCTATTGAAGTATAATTAGTTTAGAATGCTGTGTTAGTTTCTGCTGTACAGAAAAGTGATTCGCTTATACATATACATATATTCTTTTTCATATTCTTTTCCATTATGTTTTATCCCAGGATATTGAATATAGTTCCCTGTGCTATACAGTAGGACCTTATTTTTTATCCATTCTGTATATAATAGTTCACATCTGCTAATCCCAAACTCCCAACCCAACCCTCCTCCCTGCCCTTGGCAACTGCAAGTCTGTTCTCTATGTCTGTGAGTCTGTTTCTGTTTCATAGAATAGTTCATTTGTGTCATATTTTAGGTTCCACATGTAAATGATATCGTGTGCTATTTGTCTTTCTCTTTCTGACTTACTTCACTTAGTATGATCATCTCTAGGTCCATCCACGCTGCTGCAGATGGCATTATTTCATTCTCTTTTTATGGCTGAGTAATATTTTATCCATTCATCTGTCAGTGGGCATTTAGGTTGTTTCCATGTCTTGGTGATTGTAAATAATGCTGCTATGAATGTAGGGGTGAGTGTATCTTTTCAAATTATAGTTTTGTCTGGATATATGCCCAGGAGTGGGATTGCTGGGTCATATGGTAGTTCTATTTTTCGTTTTTTGAGGAACTTCCATATTGTTCTCCATAGTGACTGCACCAATTTACATTCCCACCATCAGTGTGTCTCCCAGGTTTTTCTATTGCATTTGCCATCTCCTTGATCAAAGACCAGGAGACGTGGCAGCGGAGGCGGAAGCCCAGCACAGCCCCAGCACTGCCGCTGCGTCGAGGAGGAGGCCTGGCAGAGGTCCCACGCTGAGGCCTCAGAGCTCACCGTCCTCTTCGTGTGACTGAATGAGGGGGCTTCTTTCTGTACTGTCTGGGTCAGCCCCAGGTTTATCAGGATGCAGTTCACACTGCAGATTTGACTCTGTTCTTAAAAATATTTTCTTAATTGCATTTTTAAAAGAAATTTTTTTAAAATTTATTTGTTTATTTTTGACTGCGTTGGGTCTTTGTTGCTGCGCGCGGGCTTTCTCTAGTTGAGGCCAGCAGGGCCTACTCTTTGCTGCAGTGCAAGGGCTTCTCATTGCAGTGGCTTCTCTTCTTGCAGAGCATGGGCTCTAGGAGTGTGGGTTCCAGTAGTTGTGGCTCACGGGCTCTAGAGCACAGACTCGGCAGTTGTGGTGCATGGGCTTAGTCGCTCCGTGGCATCTTCCTGGACCAGGGCTCGAACCCGTGTTCCCTGCATTGGCAGGCAGATTCCTAACCACTGCGCCACCAGGGAAGCCCCGTCTTAATTTCATTTTAAGAATTAGTAAAATAGTACCTATTTGTATTCCTCCTTCCCCCTGAGAGGAAATTATTGGTAAAAGAGTGTAAGTTCCTTCCCATCATCACTCCTGCTCTGTCTTCACCCTGTCTGTGATTCTGTTGAAGATGAAAATATCATTATTTGAAACAAATCCATTCCGCGTCTGGAGCTGCCTCTTCTCCATTTCAGGTCACTGACATCGCGGATCTCCCCAGGAGCTGCTCAGGACCTGCTGTATGTTTATTTTCCTTCAGGCCTTTCAGAAGGACCAGAAGATGCCTGACTCTGAGGAAGAACTGAGAACGTGGAGGTGACTGACCCAGGGATCCAGGTGACCCGTGGATCGGCCCCAGGGCCTGGCACTGCTTCTCGACTTCTCTTAGCTTCAGTTTCCTCATCTGTGAAATGAGGGTGATGAAAGTGCCCACCTCCCGGGGTTATTGACCTCACACACACAGCACTAAGCCCAGAGTCTGGCATGTGAAATCTCCTTAAATATAACTGTACAAAGATAATGATTAATCAACTCATTGATCTCAAACACGGACAAAGCAGAAAGCAGAGACTGAGAAACGCTAGTATATTAGCCGATGTCATGCTTTCTATGATTGCCTGTAAGCCTAAACCCAGCCACCATCACAGAACAACAGAGCAGGTAGCCTCCCCAGGCTGCCGTCAGCCAGGTTCCCTCTCACGGTGGACCTGAGCTTTCGTAGGCTCTAGGGTTCTGCTGATGCTTTGTTATGTGCTGTCCTGAGGTCTTGGGTATAATCGTCCCTTTGCCTCATCTCCAAACCTTGTCTGTCTCTGGCCAGGGCTGCATGGCGGAGAACCAGGCTGAATACAGTCAGCTCCACAATAAATCTCAAGCCAATGAATGACTAACGGTGAGAGTGGACCAGTCTCTTCCAGATCTTGGGTTCCTTCAGATGGGTCTCCTTTTACCCAGCCATGGGGACCCTCTGAATGTAAATGGGGGACGAGGTTGCTCGGTGATGTCCCTAACAGTGTGTAAGTTGTGTTCCCGTGGGGAGCCATCTATATGGTACGGTCAAGACACTCAAAACAAAAGGATCAGAGACAGACCGGAGCGAAGCACGCTGGCTAGTGAAAGGAGCGGGACAAAATGAGGAACAGAGGGGCAGACGGGCCAGGAGCCCCTCAGAGCCACCCCGAGCCCACCAGTCCGCCTGCTTCAGCTGCGGGCACAGCCTCTGCCCGGGCCCCGTGGCCTCACGATGGCAGATCCGCTGAGAGGACAAGCCAACGATGAGATGCAGGCCACGCTCAGACTTTCCCACTAGAACCTGCACGGTGCTTTGTTTGTTGGCTTTTCTCTGAGATTGCGGAGACTGGAAACACCCTGCCTTGCCCAGCCTCTGTTTTAAGGACACCCTCACTGCTAGATGATTTCTTTTCACATTTTAAGTTTCCAGAGGATCAGAGAGCTGCAGCCCCCTTGAACACACCTAACATACTGCACATCATAGCTTAGCCGCGCCCACCTTAAATGTGCTCAGAACACTTACGTTAGCCTACAGTCGGGCAAAACTAACACAAAGTCTACTTCATAGTAAAGTGTTGATTATCTCATGTAATTTACTAAATACTCTATCAAAAGTGAAAAACAAAATGGCTGTGTGGGTACAGAATGGATCTAAGCGTATTGGTTGTTGACCCTCGAGATGGCCCGGCCGACAGCTCTGGCCAACACCGCCCCGCATCACGAAGAGAGGATCACCAGCCCGGGGAGAGACCCAAATTCAAAAAGTAGGGTTTCTACTGAATGCGTATCGCTTTTGCACCGTCACAAATTTGAAAAATCCTAAGTGGAAACATTGTAAGTCGGGGACCGTCTATATAATAACTTCAGCCTGTATTTTTGCGTGGAGTCCAAGAGGAAAAAAAAAAAAAAAAATCTCTGTGGCTTCCTCTGGTTTGTCTCCACCTGCCATATATGGAATTCAGATATTCAGATGACCCTGGAAGTTATTTTCTTGGAAGCTTGGATCAGGAGTTTGAACTTATGGTAACTCAGGCATCCTGGCCTGGTGAGCGGCCACTGGCAGCTGATGGGAAGTAGTTACTAAGTAGTTACTGGGGAAAAGCTGCAGTCGAACCAAAAGGCTTAGTTCAGCCCTGGTCTCGCCACTCATTGATGCCATGGCCTCAGACAAGTCACTTCACATTTTAGTGTTTGTAGCTGTGAAATGAGGCTAAGAGTGCAGTCGACCCTCATTACTCACAGACTCCATATTCATGAGTTTGCCTACTTGCTAAAATGTATTTGTATCCCCCAAATCATTACTTGTGGCACTTTTGCAGTCACATAAAGGCAGTGAACATTTTGAGCCCCTTGATGCACACATTCCTGAATGTTCTCAGGCAAGGCACTCTCTGCCTTCCTGTTCCTGATCTCATGCTATGAAATATTTTCACAATATCTACTTAGTGCTAAATTTTTTGAATTTCGGGAGTTTTTTGGTGATTTTGCTGTTTAAGATGGCCCCGACCCTGGTGCTGAGTGCTGTCTGGTGTTTCTGAGCGCAAGAAGGCTGCCATGCGCCTGATGGTGAAAATACGTATCTTAGATAAGCTTCATCTGGGCATAAGTTATGGTGATGATGGACATGAGTTCAATGTTAACAGATCAACAACATACATTAAATAAGATGTCTTTAAGCAAAAGCAAACGTAAAACACGTTTATGTAATGATCGGTAGAGGAAAATGATGTGACCGGAGGCTCACGGGAATCCGAGCCAGTATTTCCTTTAAGAACAATGGTTCAGTACCTGCTAATTTGGTGTCTGTGTCCACCTGAGAGAACACAGCTTCCACAAATAACAAGAATCGACTATACTTGTTCTGCCCAACTCAGAAGATCGGTGTAGAGATCAAGTGAGATGTTAAAAGCAAAACTGCTTTCTCAACTACAAGCACTAAATGCTGAGAGGTGGTCACACCTGTTCAGCAGGTGACATTGTACCAAGAACTTGGACGTTCACCATCTCACAACCCTGTGACGCAGGGTTTGCTGTGCTTGTTGCTGTTCACGTTCCAAATATGAGGAAATAGAGCCCAGAGAAGTGAGGGTCCTGTCGGCAGTGACGCGTTAAGTGCGGTAGTATTTATCTACTATGTGTGAGGCTCTGTGTGAGCCCCAGTAAAATGATGAATATGTGTGTCTCCACCCGCATGCCGTCTAATGCACTGGGAGGATGAGGCCCGTGAAGCAGGGAGCTTTCCATGTCTGTCTCCTGATTTCCCCTCTCTGAGCTTTGGCCAAGGTGAAAATATTCTGGATGAGTTAAGGAGGCCGGGAAAGTCAGTGATCTTGCCCTCTGACTCTTCTGGGAGCCTGGGAGAGACTGACTTGCAGGCCACCCCTATACCCAGCAGGGGGAAGCCAAAGAGAGTTAGGTGTCGTCAGGGGGATGGTGGCTCCCAGAAATAATTTTACCAAGGTGGCCTGAGGTTCTGGTGGCCTAGGCAAGATCCACAAGTAGCTGAGAGTCACCTGTAGGTCCTGCCAGAGGAGGTTCTAAAGCTGGGCCAAGGGGACCAGTGTCAGGGCTGAGGAGTGGCCATAATCTGGGCCAAGCGGGAGTCTTGCCAGGTCCTGAGCATCTGTTGTACTGTGATGTGGGATGAGGCCTGGTAGGACGGGGCCCCCTGTGAGAGACCTCATACCTGAAGACGCCCATGGCTGGATGCCCCCAGGGCAAAGGGAGAGAGGAGGGGAGGGGACTACCTGAGAGACCAGCATTTATACCTAGGAGAGGCTGAACACTGTCCCCAGAAGGCCTATGTCAGTGTCTCTCAAAAGTGAATATGCTGGGCTTCCCCGGTGGCGCAGTGGTTGGGAGTCCGCCTGCCGATGCAGGGGACGCGGGTTCGCGCCCGGGTCCGGGAGGATCCCACGTGCCGCGGAGCGGCTGGGCCCGTGAGCCATGGCCGCTGAGCCTGCGCGTCCGGAGCCTGCGCTCCGCAGCGGGAGAGGCCGCAACAGTGAGAGGCCCGCGTACCGCAAAAAAAAAAAAAAAAAAAATTAAAAAAAAAAAAAAGTGAATATGCTGAAGGTGTCCTGGGGATCTTATGGAAAGTGGACTCTGATTCTTTAGCCCTGGGTGGGACCTGCGATTGAATAAGCTCTCAGCTGAGGCCGGTGTCCCTGGGCTCAGACCACACTCAGACCAAACTCTGGGTAGCAAGGCTCGGTGCCAATGCACCAGATTATACCTGGACTGGGCTGGAGTTTCAGTGGTTGTTTTCTTCCTCCAAGTAAATAGTGCTGGAGATCAGGAGAGCAATAGTCATGGGCTAAATAACAGTAACATCTCCTTCTGTGTGTCTAAGTCGCGGGAGTAGATTTTCAGACTGAACGCCGGGGAGGTACAGACACAGCCCCTGCCTCTGGCTGCACCCACGTCACACACCTAAGGAGCCCGGTGCAGGTCTTCTGACGGCCAAGTTCATAGGCTTCTCATTCCCCTAAGGCTCCCGGGGGCAGCTTCCAAGGCCTGGAGGGCTCCCCGCTCTCCAATCAGTCCGGAAAGACACGGCTCCAAGGGGTGGACCCAGGAGAGAAGTTGGATGGGTTGGACATGACCAAGTCAGGATTTTATGGCTATGACGTGGTTCCCCTTCATGATGAAGACCTCAGCTCAACAAGCATTTACCAAGTACCTTTCAGGGCAGGCAGAGTCATCATTTCAGCGCCATCGAAGCTACTGGGGACACAAGGATGACAAGAGGTGGTCCTGCCTCGGGATTTCCTCTCTAGCTGGGAGGATAGGAGTACGATCACACTTCCAAGTTCATGTTACACTTCCTCTTGTGTAACACTTTGGGATAGGAACTGTCATTGTTTAGGTAGCATCTACTAAACCCATGTAGGGTCAACTGTCCTAATAGGAGGTTCAATAGTGGGAAATGAAAAGTGCATTTCAGCATTTCATGGAAGCTTTGTGGCAGCCTTGACTTGGTCCTGATTAGTCCCTCGGCCCACTTAGTGGCTGTTTACCTGAATTTCAGGATCAGTGCTTCTCGCGAACTGTATCTACAAATCTAAGGCCATCATGAAAAGTTACTAAAGGTCTCAGAGAATTATCTCTTCGCTGTCGAATGGAAAATCTTTCCCACTTTGGAACCCTGGCAACTTATCACTAGTATTGTTTCCACAGCTGTTTTAGAATCTGTGGAAAATATTACTGTTTGGCTTCAGAGGTTTTAGTGAGTTGATTTCTAAAGTGGAGAGGAGAGTCTTTTAAAAATGTTTTCCAGTCATGTTTTGGTACACCAGAATAATGGTGGAGGGAGGGAGATTAAACCTAATAAAAGATGAACTGTCAAAAGATAACTATTTCTGAAAGCACGAAATCGGAAATGGCACAAAAGTAACATGTATTGCTCCAATATGCGTGAAAAAAGATGCATATAGACCCCATTTTGAAGCCTTTGTATGTTACTATATATTGTCACACTCAAGATATATATCCTGAGCACCTTTGGTTTCCGGTGCTAGGCACTGTAGAGTGAGTTAAAGAGACTGTCTTAACTCTGAAGGTTCAAGGTAGCAATGACATTATCAAAAGTTACCGCTATTCTGGGAGGGTGGCGGGTAGCAGGACAGAAGAAAATCAGTAGTTTGTTTTCACGGATGAGTAGAGACAACAAGAAGTCAAAGCCCGTTGGTGCCAAGAGCTGGGGAGTGGGGGGGTGGCCTGTAGCCTTCCCTGTGTCACAAGCCTCATCAACCTACTTCCCCATTGTATGATGTAGACATCTGATGTTTTCAGAGCAAAAGCAGCATCAAGCCTTGTCTTCCAACTGGATTGCTTCCCCTAACTCTCTCCTGTATAAATTTTGGGGTCACCACCTCTCCTCTAAATATCCAGCCTAACATCACTTCTAGAAGTTATCCAAAGGTCTCTTAAATTCTCGTTCATTAATGTAATTTTGGTGTCTGGGAAGTATTGATGTTTCTGGATCAGATATCTGGTTGGAGGACTGGAGAGCTTCCTGATAGGTGCCTGCAGACAAGGTGCACATAAGCTGGGTGAGTGAACTAGTTCATTGCACTAGTGTGGCCCCCAGGCTCGCCAGTCATTCAACCAAGCTGGTCATTCACTGGGTTTAACCTCCGGAGCTGCAAGACTCGATGCAAACGTTAGTTTCCTTTAGCTGAAAATTGCATGCAATTCAGATTTCTCATTCCCATGACCCTTAAGACTACAGGCTAAAGCAAGGTCAAAAAGTATTCAAGCTTTTCAGATGTGGATGCATAATTCACACTTAAAATCAAAGCGTAAGAAAGGAAAAGAGGGAAATTATTTGAAAGGGGTTGGCTAACTGTAGCACCCATGAATGACTGCAATGGTGAATCCAACATTTAGCAAGAAGCCCACTTAAGCGTAGCTAAGATGGGAAGCTTAAAGAAATGTGGTATAGAAGGTTATAATACCACGTAGTAGAAAATATGTATCTCATTGATAGATGATAAAGATAAAAGCTAAATTGTATGGGTGCACAGAGAGAAGAGCAGAGACCTGAGGATAAAGGAGGCAGTAGAGCTCATTCATTCATTCGTTCGGCATTTATTGATTGATTTGATTTGTTGAATTCCTTCCTAAATTTACTTATTCATTCGGTTCAGCGTTTATTTGAGTGCCAGATTTGACTGTGCTAGGCAAGAGTGATACTAAAGCCAGATGGTCTCAGGGTTTATGGACCTTACAGCCTAGAGGGGGAAGTAGGTACATGACTATTAAGTATCAAGGACAATGACTACCAGGAGGGGTACACTGTGCCATGAAATACTTTAAAAAGGGACAAATAGGCCCAGAAAGGCTGCCGAGGAAGTGACACTCGCACTGAAAGGGATTAGTTACTAGAGAAGAGGTTAAGAGTCTTCCAGATAAAGTAAACAGCATGTGCAAAGGCCCTGTGGAATGAGCGTCGGTACAAAGGACAGTGGAAGGACCAGTGTGGCTGCAGTGCAAGGAGGGGGCAGGTGGTGCAGGCCCGTGGAGTGGGGTAGAAGCTGGAGGATGAGGGCTCTGAAGACCATATTGAGGAGTGAATGGATAATATGCTATGCTCCTCTGCTCCCTTTCAAGTGACTAGATCTCTCCTCATCCTTCAGGAGAGGAACGTGACAAGGCAGAAAGCAAAAACTAACAGGCAACATCCTTAAAAAAGTGTTTTTAGAAAGTTAGTTTGAGCCGATTGTTGTTACAATAACAGCATCTCTTGCAACATTGATTAGAATTTATTGCTTTACACACTTATGTTGTACATGTTTTCTTACTCTTCTGAGTCAAAGAGGAAGTTCTTGTGTCTCAAGAATTCTATTGCATTTATAATTACCTGGAGAGCCTAGTCAGTGACAGGCAAGTAAGGCAGGTAACCGTTGGGCTAGTTCTCACGGGAACCCCCTTTGACACCTTAGGTTATTGAGTGTGCCTGTAGAACGTAAGCATTGATGACCCAAGAGGCAGTGGACAGATGTAAGAATAACTAAACTGACTTTCCTTTAAAAAAAAAATGAAAATAACAGGCAAGTCTCTTTCTGGCTTTTGTTTCCCTAAAAATGTTTGAGGAATTCAAGGAACTCTGAGCTCAGGAAAAACGCTTAGAGAAATCTGTGACAAAGCAAGTCCCCTTCCCTCAAACTAGAAAAGAATTCCTTGGGGCCGAGGAAGGAAGAGGGAGATGAGGGAAGGGGACAGGATGGTGGGTGTTGAGGGTTCTGTCTAGAGGGATCTGATCTCCCTGCAGAACGCAGAGGTGGGAGAGAGAGACTGATTCAGGCAGGTAGGGCCTTGGACTGTCTCGCGGCGAGGCCAGGGAGTAGTAGAGACAGCCGCGGAGCCTGCAGATTATGTCGTCCCCTGTGAATAAGATGAGGGACAGCTCAGCGGCGACCTGGGTAGACCAACAGCTGGATCAGTGGTCCAGCATCTGTCCGGACCCTTCCCCGAATGCACTGTGGGAGGCCCCCGGCCACTAGATCCAGTTCCAGGGAAGGCAGAGTGGAGTGTGGGAAATCTGCAGATTAACTGGGAATCAGTTGCCGCAAATGCTACCAAAATAAAATAGAGGAAAGGAGGTGGGGGGGAGGGAGGAACTTTATATTTACATGCTTATAGAATTATAGAATGCCTCTGGGACACTGGGCAGAACTGGCTGGCTATGGTTGTCTTTGAGGAGAGGACATTCTTCACTTGACCCTTTTTCCTTTTGAATTTTGTGTCACATGCATCTTTCACCTATTTTCAAAAATGTGATGAATGTGTAAAACTCTACCTCTAGATGACCTGGTATATTTTTGTAGGCTTTTCTACTTGGTTTAGCAGTTAAGAAAACTCACAAACCAGTATTTTTATCAAGGGGCACCAACTTGCCTCATTCTGGGAATTGCAAGTATTGAATATATATTACTTTAAGTACAATCTGCTTTTTTCCTATGTTTAATATCTTGTTTCTCTGTACTTATGTTGTTCTGGACGTTGTCTCAAATTCTTTCAGCGGAGCATGTGCTACAAATTTTAATGAATAAGAAGATTAATTAAACTTTTTATTTAAAAAATTCAATAAGAAAGAGTTCCTGAATCATTCCAGATAAGCGAATACATTTATATTCCTGGTGATGTTGGGGAAGTTGGAGGATTTTATTAGCTTGCATATAATTCCTACTCCAGTTACAGTGGTGTTTTCTCCTTCAATGTCAGAGTTTGCCTCAACTCAGAAAGTGGTAGAGAATTCTCATTTATGTTTATTCTTTCTCATTTCTGAATCAAAATCCCTATATCTATGGTATATACAATATGCTTTATTTTTATTATCACTTAATTATACAGTTTTCAAATTTTCCAGTTAAAGTAGAATTCAAGAAAGGAAACACTGATGGAATGTCAATAAACATCTGTGGCATAAAGAGCAGAATTTTGTGACATTGCCCTTTAAAGAGGGTTCTGGAACTTTGGAGCCACATTCTGAGAGGGACATTTTACTTGCTCTGGAATTAGCAACTGTGATATTGGAATGGCCCAATAGACAGTTACTGACTGACCCATGGATGACGCCTTATGATGAGGTTAGTAAGAATGCCTGCCCTTGAATGGGGTCTCAGAGGATTAAAAAAAAAAAAAAAATACAGTGGACCTTTATCTCAGATGTAACCTCCAGAGTTAAAATTATTTGCAAGTGATCTGGAAAGCCTATGTATGATACGTAGCAACTTTTAGATTGACTGAGGCTAGGAATCCAGGGTGCTTTAAAGCTGGCGTGTAGGAACAAACCTCTTAGTTACTGAGTGAGCTTAGCCAACTGCCAGCATCTCCATTTCTACTGAACTTAACTCTTCTCTCTTTACGACCTCATTTGCAACAGCTGTCTGGAAGGGTCCAAAGAGATTATGTTGTTCTTTTCCATTAAATTAACATACTTTGTCAAGAAAATAATCGTCTGTAGTGGAATTTGGAATTTGTAATTCCTTTAAATGTCCAGGGTTGACTGCTGTGGCTTTGAGTGAGACATGGATAAAGGACCCTGTAAATTCCCTTCCAGAAAAAAAGAGATTATTGCATAGCTCCTTGGAGTAAATAGCATAAGAATGTATTTCAGCTTCCTACTCAGACACAAAAAATATCCAAATATTTTCATCCATATTAAGAAGCTGTACCCAAGTCTCCTGGCTGCATTTGGAACCCATAGGAAAAACAGGGTTGCTTCTTGTTTAGATCAATACAGTATTGTAGAATCTTAGTAAAACTGGGCACAGGATGGGGCCCTTTTGCTTTTTGTTTTTTCTGACAATCACGTCCACTAACAAGCTCAACTAAATGAAATGACTTCAAGGAATGTTAAACAGAACATAGAATTTGTCTGTAATTATGTGGTAATTATTATGAGGGAATTTAGAGTCTAATTTGATGAAAATGTCTGAAGTATAAACAAAATAATATTATTCTTTGAACAAATTGAGCTGACAATTTTTCCTTAAAATTAGGCGTCTCCTTATGGAGGAAAGGTCAAAATATAAGAATAAAAATGTTAATGATTCTATCAATATAAAGTTCTATAGCTGTGGTTTTCTACCTGTTCTTGAGCTCCTAGGAGGGGCCTTGGAATTTCTGCAGGAAAATGAAAGAGGCTGAATCAGCTATGCAAGATATTGGATTTCAAGTAAAATTTTTTAAAATAAATGGTTTCACTACTAAATTTTTTTCTCATTGATTTTTTTTTTTTTTTTTTTTTTTTTTTTTTGCAGTACACGGACGGGCCTCTCACTGCTGTGGCCTCTCCCATTGTGGAGCACAGGCTCCGGACACGCATGCTCAGCAGTCATGGCTCACGGGCCCAGCCGCTCTGTGGCATGTGGGATCTTCCTGGACCGGGGCACGAACCCGTGTCCCCTGCATCGGCAGGCGGACTCTCAACCACTGCGCCACCAGGGAAGCCCTGATTTTTTTT
>NC_041223.1:15815609-15853030 GCF_002837175.3 Physeter macrocephalus | reverse complement strand
TTTTTTTTTTTGCGGTACGCGGGCCTCTCACTGTTGTGGCCTCTCCCATTGCGGAGCACAGGCTCCGGACGCGCAGGCTCAGCGGCCATGGCTCACGGGCCCAGCCGCTCTGCCACATGTGGGATCTTCCCGGACCGGGGCATGAACCCGTGTCCCCTGCATCGGCAGGCGGACTCTCAACCACTGCGCCACCAGGGAAGCCCGAAGCCCTGATTTTTTAAATTTAAGTATAATTGGTGTAAAATATTCAATAAGTTATAGGTGTGTGATACAGTGATTCACAATTTTTAAAGGTTATACTCCATTTATAGTTATTATAGTTATTTATAGTTTTTATAAAATATTGGCTATATTCTCCATGTTGTAAAATATATCCTTGTAGCTTATTTTATACCTAGTAGTTTGTATCTTTTACTCCCCTACCCTATATGGCCCCTCCCTCCTTCCCTCTCCCCACTGGTAACCACTAGTGTGTCCTCTATACCTGTGAGTCCACTTGTTTTATATTCACTAGTGTGTTGTATTTTTTAGATTCCACATATAAGTGATTTTATGCAATATTTGTCTTTCTCTTTCTAACTTATCTCACTTAGCATAATGCCCTACGAGTCCATCATGTTGCTGCAAATGGCAAAATTTTATTCTTTTTAATGGCTAAGTAGTATTCCATTCTATAATATAAGCACATCTTTTTTATTCATTCATCTGTTGATGGGCACTTAGGTTGCTTCCATATCTTGGCAATTGTAAATAATGCTGCTATGAACATTGGGGTGCATGTATCTTTTCAAATTAGTGTTTTTGTTTCTTTTGGATATACGCCCAGGAGTGGAATTGCTGGGTCATATGGTAGTTCCATTTTAAGTTTTTTGAGAAACCTCCATACTGTTTTCCACAGTGGCTGTACTGATTTACATTTCCACCAACAGTGCAAGAGGGTCCCCTTTTCTCCACATCCTCACCACCATTTGTTTATGTGTTCTTTTTGATGATGGCCATTCTGACAGGGGTGAGGTGATAGCTCACTGTGGTATTGATTTGCATTTCTCTAATGATTAGTGATGTTGAGCATCTTTTCATGTGCCTGTTGGCCACCTCTATTTCCTCTTTGGGAAAAATGTCTATTCAGTTCTTCTGCCCATTTTTTAATTGGGTTGTTTGTTTTTTTGATGTTGAGGTATATGAGCTGTTTATATATGTTGGATATTAACCCCTTATTGGTCATATATTTGCAAATATTTTCTCCCCTTCAGTAGGTTGTCTTTTCATTTTGTTGGTTTCCTTTGCTGTGCAAAAGCTTTTAAGTTTAATTAGGTCCCATTTGTTTATTTTGGCTTTTATTTCTTTTGCTTTAGGAGACAGATCCAAAAAAATATTCCTATGATTCATGTCAAAGAGTGTTCTGCCTGTGTTTTCCGTAGAAGTTTTATGGTAACTGGTCTCATATTTAGGTCTTTAATGCATTTTGAGTTTATTTTTGCTATGTCATACTAAATATTTTAAAAGTCATAAATATTATCCATTCATTTATTCCTTCAATAAATATTTTTTGGTTGCCTATTATGGTAGGCCTTGTGGTAGATGACCACCGCACCCCCTATGCCCCGTTTTTAAGCACATTTAATCTTGACTCAGCCATTGGAGTAAAAGAGGACACACATGATAATGCTTCCTCATTATTTCACATGTTTTGAACATGGAAACTACTATTGGAACTATTTTACAGAGAGGAAACTGAAATAGAAGGAAGGTAGTTAATATCTTACAGAACTGTCCTGGCTCTTCCATTTTAGGTTAACATGCAAGTCTGGCTAAAGGAATAAGCAATGGGAATAATGGTGCGGGAGATGCTCTTATGTGCTCCTGGTACTTTCTCTTTTACCCATTGGTAGGCGCTGGTGAGTGGTCGGGACTGACCGGAAGAGCCGGGGGAGCTTGAAGGAAGTGGGAAAGGGGAAATGGTGCCATGTTTCTTTTCAGGGGGTTTGACAATAAATCTGCTGGAACTTACTCTGGTGTGTCTGCTGTCCTGGCAGTCTGATATTCCTAACCCATGTCAAACTCTGCACATTAAGTATTAAAAAAAATATTAAAGGCCCAAGGTTGTGGTGTGTTTTTGTTAGCATCTTCCTGACAGAGGCTCAAGGGCCCTGGGGGCTGCCATCCTGTCATTCATGTCAGCAGAAGAAGTCCCACCCACAGAGGGGAAGTCCTATAATATCTAACCTTTGCAAATATGTCTGCCAATTAGGAGCACTTTTTTTACATATTTCACTTGAGCTTCACAACCACCTGTGAGGTAGAAAGAAAATGGTTTGTGGTTCTCATTTGATAGATAAGAAAAAGGGGATTGGAGAGGTTTAAGTGACTTGTCCAAGGTCAAGCACTCTGTAAGTGGTTGAGCAGTAATTTAACTCCAGGCTGGGTGGGGAGAACATTCAGGACATCTGGCTAATGTTTTAGATCTGCAGGTAACTAGTGGTGCAACCCTTGTGAGCCACATGTTAACGGGAAAGCGAGAGGCTGGGGTTACCCAGGGGATCCCTGAGGCTCTGTGACTCTGGCTGGCGGGAAGTGAGGCGATCCACCTTTCCCTCCCACCGACCTCATGAAGGCATTCTCCGATGTGGAAATGAGGAATACAGGATAATCCTTTCCAGGGAGATTTCATTTCTCTCCTATAAATACAGATAGGCTGAAAAATCGCTGGAGAATCAGCAAAATCTCTCAGTAGCTCCAAACCTCTGAGCAATTTGTGCTGCCTAAATGCAAAATTAAGCTCTGGCTTAGCCGCGAGCTGCTGGCAAGCTGCCTGTCTAATTACAATACGGCCGGAAGCTCTGTTATATCCTGTGGAACCACGATTATTGACTCAACCTGTAATTCTGCCTTAGGAAACCTGTCGTTTTAGAGTGTGAGCAGTGAGAGGGTGTCACAGAGTCCGAATTCTGGATGTTGCGTTTACTTTGGATTTTATGTTACTCTCTGAAGTCATCTCCACGTTACCTTCAGTAACTTTCCTGCCAGTATTTTTGACCCTAAGAACACACCTTTCCCTGTCAGTAATGAGATTCAGCTTTCTGAATAGCGTCTTGAGTTCTGTGGTAACTATGGTAACACACACGCCCCGCCCCCGCCCCCCACCAAGGAGAAACGAGGAAATAAGTTCACATGATACCAGCTCCATCTCAAGTCCGTGTGGGGAAATGGCTTTGTTTGGGTGAGGCAGCCACCACCATCCCCCACAGGAGCCCCTGGAACTACACTTCTGCTCAGCAATGCTCTCCTCCTCTCCTGGGGCCATCGTGCTTTTAGCATCACTCTGTTATTCCTTGTTTTACTGCAGAGCAGTGGTAATTGATGTCGATGCTGTGTTAAACAGATGGAGGGACGAGCCGGAAGCATCTTAGTTAAAAGACAGCTTGATTCTATCAGTCTTGTTGAAACACTGTACCCTCTGATTTAATTTTATTCCACTGGGATTGAGGGTTATGGCTTCTTGTTCTCATTCACAAGGATACACTCTCTGGAAAAGAGACAAGCCTTCTCTCCTGCCCTTCTTCCCACCCAGATTAAGGGTGTGAGGTGAAAACACAAATAGCATCCACTGAGGGCCTTCTCTTGTGAGTTCTTTTGTGCCAACAGGCAGATGGGGTGGGCAGCCTCTCTGGCAGGCGACAAAGGAGAAGGGAAGAAATCATTACTGCCAAGTGAACCTTGAAATGGTGAGGAAGCTTGGAAGGATGCTGTGAATGCAAACCTCTGAGCTTCCTGGAGTTTTCTCTGAAATTTGCTCTGAGTGTTTAACCTCTTCCTTTCTGGTCAGACACCTGAATGTGGAATGACATAAATGATACAGCAAATAAAGTGTCCAGACTAAAAAGAAGATAAAGATTGGACTTAGAACATATTTTTCTTAGAATAGTGTCTTTTAAGTGATAGTCTAGGTTACTGTGTCTCAAACTGTGGATGTCTTAGGCCTTCAGGATGCCTTGCGTACATTGTGACCCTGGAGGGGTATATTCCTTTCTGAAAGGTACTGGTGGCTTAGCATTTAAGGAGATGCCTGGTGTACTAGTTTCCTAGGGCTGTTGTAACTAAGTACCACAAACTAGGTGGCTTAAGACAATGGAAATTTCTGGTCTGAAGTGAAAAGGCAAGAAATGTGAAATCAAGATGGGGGCAGATCTGTGCTTCCTCTGAAACATATAGGGGAGAGTCCCTCCCGTGTCTTCTGGTTTCTGGTGTTTGCTCCTTGGCTTGTAGACACATCACTCTAATCTCTGCCTGCATCATCACATGGCTGTCTCCCTGTGTATCTATGTTTCTAAGTCTCCCTCCCTTTTATAAGGACATCAGCCACATTGGATTTGGAGGCAACCCTACTCCAGTATGACTTCATCTGAATTTACTCAATTACATCTGCAATGATCCTATTTCAAAATCTGGTCACATCCTGAGGCACTGGGGTTAGGACTTCAGCAAACCTCTTGGGGGGACACAATTTAACTCATACGAAGAGAGGATACGTTTCCCCGACTTAAGTGTCCAGAGAACGTTTTGATTGAAGAGGATACTGTGGAATTCATCACCTGGGGAACATACTTGTGAAACGATGCCCTCAGCCCTGTGGAAGCCTCGCTCGTGGAGTTCTCCAGTTTATCTTGAGTATTGCCCTCAACACGGCTCTCGTGCCTTTCAGGCTCTGACACCATTGTTCCTCCATTTCAGTTTCCCGGAGACCATGGAAACTGCTGCCCAGGAGAGGAAGTGCTCCTGCATTTTGAGGAGGCTGCATAGGGGGCGTAGCCCTGCCGAGCCCAGGCATTGCTCTCAGCTGAAGCTGAGACCCTCTCTAAGTGCATGCCTGCCATCTTGTGGTTGGGTCTGCCTTCCCCCCAAAAGCAGGGTTTTTATCAGGTAAAAGAAGAGCCTTTTGCCTCGGCTGTGATTGAAGCTGCCTCAAAGTCCAAACCCTCAGAGGCAGCCACTCCCTTAGCTGCTCTCTACCTCTGGGACCAAACTAGCCATGCTCTGGTCTTTATATGGTCTATATAGTGCTGTATGTCAGTTATATCTCAATGAAACTGGAAGGAAAAATATGCCTACTCTTGGGGTTTGAGTGTGATAATTAATCACCTCTCTCTGCTGCTTGGAGTTCAGAGATAGACTCAGGAGTTAGATAAATGGGAACAAAAATATTAGTTTTATTATTGGTAAAATTCAATTGGAGAATGTGGCACCCATGTTTTGATGATCTAGAGAGTCTATTAATATGTTTCATTCTTAATATCTTGACCAGAGTTTCCAGAACAAGAATGCTCTAGAGTGAGCTCTCTTTTTCCTTCTTTTTTTAAAATGTTGATTTCTGATTTTAATGATATTGCCTCTGGTGTTTATTATTAGGAATATTGTTGATTCAGTTTAAGGTGGATTTTTTAGACCATGTTAAAGAAATATTTTAGGACTTCTAAAGAAGTTCCTAAAAATCAGGTTGGGTATTGAATAATATCAGATAGCTTTTGGAAATCTTTGAAGACTATTACATAATTTTGAAATTTGACTAATTTTTGTAATAGAATATATTTAGGCATCTTCATATTTAATTATTCTGCATCACTTGGATAAATCTTATTTGACTGTATTTAGTGAAGATATATTTAAAATATATTGATTAATTTAAATTGTTAATTCTTCCTGTAAAATTTACTACAAGTGGGATTTATAAGTGAGATTGATTTTTTTTTTTTTTTTGGTCTGCTATCTTTGTTGAGCTTTGTTAGTAGGATTATTACTATTTTTGCTCAATAAATTGAGCAGATTTTCATGCTTACGTATACTCTGAGACTTTTTATTTAGCCTGGGTAATATTGTTCTTTGAGTGTTTGAAAAGGTCACCATCTGATATTTTTAGTCAGCTTTAGAATCTTGCTTGTTTTTTCCCCAGAAATTGACCATTTTCTCAAGTTTAAAACTGTATCCACACTGCATCATATAAAGCTTGAAGTAATTTTTTTTAACATCTTTATTGGAGTATAATTGCTTTACAATGTTGGGTTAGTTTCCACTGTATAACAAGGTGAATCAGCTATACGTATACATATATCCCCATATCCCCTCCCTCTTGCGTCTCCCTCCCACCCTCCCTATCCCACCCTTCTACATGGTCACAAAGCACAAAGCTTGAAGTAATTTATTGCGTCTCCCTCCCACCCTCCCTATCCCACCCTTCTACATGGTCACAAAGCACAAAGCTTGAAGTAATTTAAAGTGTCCCTTTGTAATTGTTTTAGATATGAACTTAGTTCTTATTTTGTTAAATTGTTTTTCTTATCCACATTTGCTAGTGTACGTTGTATTCTTTTTTCTCTAAAGAATCATTGCCACTATTTATTTAATAAATAAATGTATTTGTTTTTTAGAGAAACAAAATGAAAATACAAGAATTTAAGAGTAACTGTAATGCTAACTAGGGGAAAAAAAAAAACAAGTTTCAGAAAAATTAGCTACTTGTATTACACAATGTTTCATTAAAAATCAGCCCCCGGGACTTCCCTGGTGGTGCAGCATTTAAGAATCTGCCTGTCAATGCAAGGAACATGGGTTCGAGCCCTGGTCTGGAAGATCCCACCTGCTGCGGAGCAACTAAGCCCGTGCGCCACAACTACTGAGCCTGCACTGTAGAGCCTGCGCTTTAGAGCCCGCGAGCCACAGCTACTGAGCCCACGTGCCACAACTACTGAAGCCCACGCACCAAGAGCCCGTGCTCCGCAACAAGAGAAACACTGCAATGAGAAGCCCGCGCACTGCAACAAAGAGTAGCCCCCGCTCGCCGCAACTAGAGAAAGCCTGCATGCAGTAAAGAAGACCCAACACAGCCAAAAATAAATAAATTTATTTTTAAAAAAATGTGAATGTCCTTAACGCCACTGAACTGTATACTTCAAAATGGTTAAAATGGTAAATGTTACGTTATGTATATTTTACCACAGTTTTTAAAAAAGAATATTATGCAGTCGGCTTTAGGCTTAGGTTAGATTAATTATTCATAAAACAAGAGTACCATAACTCTCTTAATCTATTAATGAGTAGAGAAACAGCCCACACTGAGGCTTAGCATGCAGAATTAAAGAGATTTTAAATCATTATTTTGCAGAAAATCTTTGAATGCCTTTCTTTGCCTGCAGAAATATTCTTTTATGCTTGAAATCCTGGATTATTGGGTGGATCCAATGTAATCAGAAGGAGAGATCCTGTCCTCTCTCCCCGTGGTTCTCCCAGTGGAAAAAGGGGTAGAGGTGGAAGTCAGAGTAATGTGATGGGAGAAAGAGTTGACCAGCAGCTGTTGATAGTTATAGCAATTAATATTACTATCTAATAAAAAAAATTAAATGTAAGGAAAATTAAAATACATAACCTTTGGGCCTCTGGCCTTTCCAGAGTCCAAGGTTAGATCTAGACATAAAAAAAAAAAAAAAAAGGTTCTTGTCTTCCAACGTTTGTATTGAGCAATCTCAGTGTCCCAGCTGGACAGGTGAGTCATAGATGAGCCTTCACCCCCAACAGGAAACTGATCACAGATGGAGTGGTTGAGGGAACACCTTTGCCTTCAGGGAGAGAGAGAAATGGATGCAGTTTCTCCTGCTCTGCCCACTTTACAATCAGAAAGACTAAAAACCTGGAGACTCACTATGATTTGATTAATATTTCACAGTTAACTGGTGATACTCACAGGAAACAGGAGAAAGTATCTTCACTTCCATTTTATCAGGTGTTATGGGTTGAAATGGGTCCCCAAAGAGATATGTTCACATCCACATGGAACGTGCAAATGTGACTTTATTTGGAAATAAATAAATTTCGGGCCATTAGGGTGGGGCCCAAATCTAAAATGATTCGTGTCCTTGTAAGAAGAGGAGAGACAGACAGGCAGACAGAGACCCTCGGGGGGAGAGGAGGTGAAGACACACAGAGAGAATGCCGTGTGACTCCAGAGGCAGGGCTGGAGTGACGTTTCTACCGGCCAAGGAGCATCAGGGCTTGCTGGCCTCTACCAGGAGTAAAGAGAAAGGCCTGGAACAGATTCTTCCTTACAGCCTCAGTGGGAGCCCGGCCCTGCTGACACCTTACTTTTAGACTTCTGGCATCCAGAACTGTGAGACAATAGTTTTGTTGTTTGAAGCCACCCAGTTTGTGGGACTTCATTACAGCAGACCTTGAAAATGAACACGCCAGGCATCCCCTTAAATGCCTTTCTTAAGAGCCACCTTGTTTTGTCAAAATTCTGCCTTGTAATTTATTCTTAGAGGAGAAATCAGATTGAGAAACCACCCCTGGTTCAGATGATAATTTTTTTAAGCTGTGGAAAAGCAATAATGAATCTCTATAGGAAGCAAATACAGTATTGATAAATGCTAAATAATGTTGCTCTGGAACATGGCATTTTTCTATTAAAAATGTTTCTGACTAATATCACCACAGTGTTTTTGTCTTCTTGTCTAGAATGGATGCCACTTTGTTTGTGGCTAAGCTCATTCGTAAAAGGGCATTGTTTTCCAAAGATAATATAATACAGTGGTTGGAGAATTCCTGTAATTTTTCTTCTGTGGGCCCCAATCCATGACTGAGCAGTGCTGTTTGGATATTGCTTGGGTGAGGAAAAGAAACACTCGGGAAATCCCCCAGGCTCAGAAGTCATGTTTTGATAGGGGCAGAGACAGTCTCACTTGACGAATCACGTTCTGGAAAATTCCCCAGCTTTGTGAGACCCGTATTTTCTTTTCAGCTTTTTTCCTGAGAGCTCTTTCTAGAAGAGTCTCTCCCTCCAGTCTCTCCACTTAAATGCTCATTGGGTTAAATAACACGAACCCCGTGAAATGCCAAACTCTTTTCCCCAGAGAAAGTAAAGAGTGAAACCAAATACAGATTGGAATATGCTTGGAGAAGGAGGGATGTAATTTTTGATTCCCGCTCTATAACCCCCCATGCTTGGACCTTGTCACTTTCACCACCCCCAACCTTTATGTCACCATTTCCTCTTCCCAGTCCCACAGTTTTCTCCCCTGATGAGCCCTCAGTTAGCTCTCATCTGAACGGCTGCAATGGTTCTTCTTCTTCTTCTTCTTTTTTTAAAATTGATATATAGTTGATTTACAATGTTGTATGAGTTTCAGGTGTACAGCAAAATGATTCATATATATCACATATACACACATATATATATATTTCTTTTTCAGATTCTTTTTCCATGTAGGTTTTTACAAAATATTGAGTACAGTTCCCTATGCTATACAGTAGGTTCTTGTTGGTTATCTATTTTATATATAGTAGTGTGTGTATGTTACTCCCAAATTTCTAATTTATCCTGCAGTATCTTTCCCCTTTGTTAACCATAAGTTGGTTTTCTATGTCTGTGAGTCTGTTTTTGTTTTATAAATAAGTTCATTTGTATCCTTTTTCTAGATTCCACATTTAAGTGATATTATATGGTATTTGTCTTTTTCTGTCTGACTTATTTCACTTAGTATGATCATCTCTAGGTCCATCCATGTTGCTGCAAATGGCATTATTTCATTCTTTTTATGGCTGAGTAATATTCCATTCTCTATATATACCATATCTTCTTTGACTGGGCTTCCTGGTCACAGCCTTTATTGACACCTGAGTTTGTGACCAGATTAATCGTCCTTAATATAGTTTTTAAAACGTCACCTCCATTCTTAAACCTTTGCATTTATATTTATTGGGAGTTTATTATATGCAGCATTCTGTGCTGTATTGAGACACCACGTAGGAAAATGTTTCAATAAACATTTGATGTTTACAATACTTTGCTCTTTCGGATGGGGAGACGACTTGAGTGTAGAGAATCTAAATTTGCGGTAAAGTAGGGAATGTGAGGAGAGAGCCTTTCTTGAGGCCAGTGGTTCTCAGACTTTGGCAAGCGTCAGAGTCACCTGGAGGGTTTCTTGAAACACAGAGTGCTGGGCCCACCCCCAGAGTTTCTGATTCAGTGGGTCTGGGGTAGGGCCCGAGAATTAGTATTTCTAACAAATCACCCGGGGATGCTGATGGTGGACCTCCAGGACCACACTTCGAGGACCTTGTTCTAACTCATTCTCCGTGCCTTAGCTATGGTGTATAAGCTGTTCATTTTCTTCAGGGCAGTGGAGTTTTTTTAAATTAAAACATTTTTTTTTGGTAAAGTATACACAATATAAAATTTACCGTCTTTGCTATTTTTAAGTGGGTTCAATAGTACTAAGTACATTCCCACTGTTGTGCCACCATCCCCACCATCCATCCCCACCATCCATCTCCAGAACTCTTTTCATCTGCAAAACTGAAAGTCTGCACCCATTAGACGATAACTCTCCTTCTCCCCCTCACCCAGCCACAGTCAATGACCATTTTACTTTCTGTCTTTATGAATCTGACTACATGAGATACCTCATATATGTGGATTGTACAAGTTTTATCTCTTTGTGACTGGCTTTTTTCACTTAGCAAATGTCTTCAAAATTCATCTATGCTGCATCATGTGTCAGAATTTCCCTCTTTTTTTTTTAAGGCTGAATAATATTCCAGTGTCTCTATATACCATATTTTGTTTATTCATTCATCTGTCCATGGACACTTGGGTTGCTCCCATCTCTTGGCTATGGTGAAAAATGGTGCTATGAACATAAGTGTGCGAATACCTCTTTGAGACCCTGCTTTCAATTCTTTTGTGTGTATATCCAGTAGTGGAATTGCTGGAGTGGTGGAGTTTCTTTTAAAGTGCCTCGTCCTGTGGATTAAATGGGATAAAGTAGATAAGGAATCAACACAGTGCTTACACATAGTAACATAAACTTCTGCATCACACAGCCCTCTGGGCATTAGATCTATAGAAAATAAATACCCTTTGATGGTGTTGATGTTATTAGTGAGTATGGATTGTGTATAGGTGAGGCCAATTAGGTTTAAAAATATTTTGAACTTTTTCCCCCAACTTCACACTTGAACTGAGATAAGATTTTGCTGCAGACATAGGCACATCCTATTTCAAGCCTTTAGCCTGAATACTTGATATAACACTTGCTAAATGAACACTTGAGAGAAATGCTTGATGAAGGTTGCTCGTGTGAATCATTAGAAACTGTGTTCCCTCACTCAACACCCCAGGAAGTCTCTTTCCTGGAAAGTTCTCTTTCACCTCATTTGACTTCCCCTGCAAATACACTTGTGGGAGGTTATGAAAGCAAGAAGGACACAGGGACAGGGATAATCAGATTCACCATCAGCAATGGAAGTTAAAAGTCATATGTGTGTCTTGGGAAAATGTGTTTTCTAGACTAATGTTATTCACAATGTGGTCTGCGGACTGGCCAGTCCATCCACTCTTGTTAACCAGTCACAAAATGAGGCACGGAGCACACGCTAGGACGGGAATTCAGGCAAAGCAACCATGTCACTACACTACATACTGCCTAGGCCAGCTGACTTTTTAGTTTGTATTTATTTATTTTTTTGGAAAGAGTTTGTCAAGGAAAGGAAGAATGCATTGATTAGATTTTGGCACAAGCTGCTTGAGTAGCACTGTCCCAGGTCACACTGGGTTTGCCGAGACAGTAAAAGCTTTATGTCCTCTGTGGGGTCGTGTCCTGTCTCAGACAGAATGAGGGACCCAGAGTGCTCATCTATCGTAGCACTCACTGCAATGCATTGTAACGATCTTTTTAAAATATCACAAGGTATTTATTTAGTATCTACTTTTTAGTTATCAAAATAAATAGCCCCTGCTAAGCCATGAAAATGAAGTTCTGATACCTGTGAAAACATAGATGAACCTTGAAGACCTTCTGCTAAGTGAAACGAGCCACGCACAAAAAGACAAATACTCTATGATTGCACTTACGGCGGGGTGGGGTGGGGGGTTCCTAGAATCGTCAGAATCATAGCGACAGGAAGTGGGTTAGACTTACCAGGGCCTGTGGGAAGAGGAAGGGGGTAGTTATTGCGTAACGATTAGAGGGTTTCTGTTTGGGATGATGAAGCAGTTTGGGGAAGAGTGGTGATGGGTGTACAACATTGTGAAAGTACTTAATGCCATTGAACTGGACCCTTAAAAAGGGCTAAGGGGTAAATTTTATAGTGATATTATTATATTTTATCACCATAAAAAAGTAGAAAACAATCGTTCATGCTGGTTGAAAAAAATTCAAATAATGTAGATACATATAAGGCAAAATGGGAGTGAGAGGCCTGAGATAGGCAATCCTTCCCGGTCTCCAAAACCTCAGGACAAGATCCCAGGAGATTTGGTAATCGCTCAAATGGGGCCTGGAGATTGGTTGAGAAGGGGTCAACTCCGGGTGATTCCTAGCTTCGGGCCAGTTGAAGACACACTGCTCTCAGAGAAAATCTCCAGGAGGAAGAGTAAACACTTTCCACCACTGCTGGTAAGATCTAGTGCATTAAACTGTTTCCTCAAATCCTGGCAATTATTGTCTAAGAATATATTGATTGAGCACACAGTTTAAAAAAGTTCACACACCAGTGCATTCCCAGAGCCACAACACACCTGAGACACACGGCTGTGATCTTTTCTCCTTTGCAAAGTCCTTGCAGAGTCAGCGAGTTCACTCTGTTCCTTCCCCTGGCCCCCCTCTCCTTCCTTCACCCCGTCTCCCGGCATTCCCCACTCCTGTCCCTGTTTGTTTAAATACTGGCCTCGGAAGTATCGGCCCCATTCAGAATCAGCCTCACCACCATGTTTCTTCTGACTTCAGTCTTGGTAGCAGTTGTCTGCCTTTTGACGGTGTGGATCTTTAAAAATGCTGATGGAGGCACCCAGAGAAGGAAGGGGGAGCCTAGAGCCAGGGCCGAGGCTCGCCCCTGGGTGGATGAAGACTTGAAAGACAGCACTGACGTCCACCAGGAGGAAGAAGGTAAAGACACTGGCCATGTTGCTTGGTTTCCAACTTCTGTATTTTTTCGATGAGGGCAAGTGGATGGTGGGGCTTATGGAGAGGAAGAAACATAGGCAGGTCAGTTTCATCATCAACCTCTGTCATGCAAACAAATCAGTGTGTGACAGAGACATCATTTCTCTCTGATGGTCAGCTTGTCACCTGCTGGCATCAAGCTCCCTTTATTCCTGGGTCCTCAGTAAAAAGCTGTTGAGGGGGTGACATTTTCCCTGGCTCCAGTCCTCTGAGGCTGCTAAAATCTTTCTGAAGGGGCACATCACAGGCTTGAGAGGGGGCTGCGGGTTAAGTGGTCAGGTTTTGATCAAGAACTTTGGAATAAAAAAGGGGCATCTACCTAGGGGCTCGCTACCCTTCATTGCACCAGCCCTGTGGGTCACAGATAAGAGTGGCTGCTGTCCTCCAATCTGAGTGTCCAATTCAGTAGACAAGGCAATAAACAGGCAAACGATAGAGAGTGAAACAGAGACGAACTGGGTGGTTCGTCTGATTGTAAGGTGTTTTGAGAAGGCTTGGGGGTTTGGTGGGGCAGCTAGAAAAAGGCTGAACCAGGTCTGGGAGATTACTAGGATATGAGTACAAAGGTTAGGAGGCTAAGAGGAACAAAAAGAGCCTGAGTCCGGAACCCCAGGGAAAGGTGTCAAGAAGATGGAAGGACTGTACTGACCAGGGGAGGGGTGAAAATGAAATGGGGTGTTGAGGGAGGGCCGGGGCATGGTTGACCTGAGAAAGAAGAGGTGATGAAGGAGGCAGGCAGGAAGGGAGACGTTCTGGAGGAGCTTTGAGGAATCTGTGTTTGAGGTTTATCTGAGGTGGTTTTGTGGGATGGATTCAACTTGGAAGAGGCTCAGTGACTCTCAGCTGGGGTAGTAATGCCTCCACCCTCCCTCCGTCCAACAGAGGCCACCTGGAAGTGTGCGTGTGTGTGTGTGTGTGTGTGTGTGTGTGTGTGTGTGTGTGTTCTGAGTTGTCCTAACCTCAGGATTGCGGGGTGGGGTATAGAGTTGGCACTCAGTGCTGGGAGCCAGCAGTGCTGAATGTACTGCCAGGAGGATCCAAATCCAGGCAGCCTCCTAGCAGGGCAGCCTCTTACTCTCCCCCACTAACCCCAAATGCCAGTCATACCAGTTGAGAAGCACTTCCGTTGAATGAGCACGAGACCCTCTGTGAAGCTGAGTAAGGATCTGTTCCAGTAATGATGGGCTGGGCGGTGGTGACAGTGTCACGCGGAGGAAGGGGTGAATTAGAGGGACGGTCAAGGAAGAACAGTAGGGTCTAGTAATAAATTAGATATCAACAGAGGAAGAAGAGGGCACGATTTGGAGACTGGAGGAATCAGCATAACAGCTGTCAAAAATGGGTGAGGGAAGGGGATCCGGTTTATAGGGGAAGCTGTTGAATGTAGCGCAGGACGAGTTAGATTGGAGAGGATAGTGACCCACTGAAGCACAAAGGCAGGGAGGTCCAGGCCATAGACACTGATTGGAGAGTCACCAGCTTAGGGGCGATGCTTGGAACTTGGAAAACGAATGAATTCACTGGGGGGTATTGCTAGAGAGAAGGCTGAGGTTAGAACTTGCCCGGGAGCACCTTCAGATAAGAGGAACTGCCAGGAGGAATGGACTCAGAAAAGAAGGCGTGGGAAAGGCACTTCCGGTATGCAATGTCACTTTTACATATGGTGAATCGTTTAGTCTCCATAACAATACAGTGAGGCAGGCACTATTATCATATCCATATTACAGATAAGGAAACTGAGGCTCAAATCGGTTAAGTCACCTGCCCAAGCAATTAGTGGTAGAGTCAGGACCCAGGCAGGCTGGCTCCAGAGTCCAGGCCTACAGGCAATTCGCTAGGCTGCTTTTCCAAAAGAATGACCCAGAACAGAAGGGGCAGGAGATGGCCAGCAGGGTTAAACATTCCCTGAGAGATCAGAGGTAGTGTGTATCGAGGAAAGGCCGCTGGATTTGAAGACCCAAGAGTTTGAGGGATACAGAGGGGTTGATAAGGCTGGTGGGGAACCAGGGACCTGGGGCTGGGCCTGAAGGCTGGGAACAGAGAGCAAAGCTGTATGGCTCCGCTCTGCTTCTCCACCTAATGACTCACTTTTAATCCTCTGCCTCTCCACTCTCTCTTCCTCACACAGAGAAATGAATTGAACACATAGTGGCTACTCAGCAGCCGTGAGTGCAGAGTTCATAGTCTCTTGTTGGGATTTTTGTTGTTTACATAAGTGATACTTACTGAGGTCACACAGGCACACAGGTGGTAGGTAAGTCTCCTCTGCCACCCAAGTCCCTGCTCTTAACCATTGGGTGGGTGGACACAGTCTAAGAGAGGATGTATAATTGGAGGTATAATTGGAGAAGAGAAGGGATTCCATCACCAAGGAAACATGAGATGGTTTTGATAACAGCAAATAGATACCAGATTCAAACCATTTTGAAAATTAACAATCAGGGACAAAACAGTAAAATAAGTATTGTGGGCCATTCTAGTGTGAGTTAAGGAATATATGGGTACCAATCTAGCCTCCGCCAGCTCTGATTCACAAAGAATTCCTATTCGACATTCATAGATCAAGGAATCAGCCTGTGTGTGGGGAGGGGGTGGGGCGAAGGGTCGGGGGTACAGAGAAGACATGCGGATTAGAAGTCAGACACAGACTTCCTCTGGGGACCAGTCACACATGGCATCCTGTTAACGCATCTCAGTTCCCTGTTTATCTGTAGCAGAGGGCTGAGGAGGAGAAATGACTGGTATTTCATCTCAAAGTGGAAACCTCAGATTGTTTCCCTAAAATGAATGGGAAACACGGAACAAAAATTCTCTAGTCAGGCCCAGATTCATGAAAGCTCACGGAACTGGAAATAGGAGAAAAAGATACAGGAAACACATCTTATTAAGATGTGTCCATTTTAATGGTAGTGGGGATTTTCTGCACTCAGCTTCACTAGCCATCCAGAAGCTATTATTCTAACTGAAATTTTGATTTGTCCCAGTGACCACTAAAAAAGCCTTTGTTAAAATTTTTATCTGGTGTGGGCAACACCTGAGAATAAAAATGTTCCCTCGGACTTGGGAAAGGACAGATTTTTATATACGCATAGGCAGCTGATTTGAACCTGTTCATTGGATCAATGACAACACATCTCAGTAAAAGCTTAACAAGTCAACCAATCAGAGGTGGATTCACTCCAGGGCCAGCCCCTCTGAGGGCCAACCAGTCAACAACAGTCTCAACCAAGTAACACTGTTCCTGCAGATGATATCAACCCTCTTACGTGCCTGGAAGTCCACCAATGCCTGAGCTCCATGCTTCCCAACCAAGTGGTGTGCAAGAGCTAGCGAGAGCCAACTGATAAATGCTCAGGAAATTTGTGGGCCATTTGTTCAATTGCCAATAGCTTGAGATCGGGCCATGATGGGAGTGTTTACGCTATGGAAATTGGCAAGTGCTATAAACCAGGGCTCTTTTTTCCCTCTTCTCAGCTGGTTTACCAGCACACCACTGACAAAAGCACTATGTAAGGGCAGCACTTGTGACCAGCACAGTTTTCCTTTGCCCTAGGAAGCAAAAAATTCGGCTTCATCTTTGCATTTCATCATTCTTTGGCACACCTACGTGTGCATACTTCTGCATGGCTAATTTTAAAAGGCTGGTCTACCAGGGCTCCTGTAAGACATTATGGTCCTAGGACAAAGGACAGGTAACAAATTCAGATGAGAGAAGATTAGGGAAAGGAAAAGACTTGAATGGAGATGTTGTCCTTGGGATCAAGTCTGGGTGGGTTCTGCTGGGGAGAGTGAAGCTCAGCACAGAACACTGGGGACACCGGGGGACACCACGAGAGGTAAAGGGGCTCAGAAAACAAGTTCTGCCAGCTTCACCTGGGATAGCGTTGCTCTCTTCAAGGCCTTTCCATCTGGACATCCGCAGACTCCCCAGCCCCCAACCATCCCTGCTGCTGCCAGTGAGGTAGTGAGTCTATATTGCAGTCAGGGAGTTGAATGGCTGAGAGGCCCACGTAGGAAGCAGAGCGATGGCGGAGACGGTGGGAAGGAGTTCTCTGAGCCCGCGTTGAGCCTTGAAGCTGCTCTCATTGCCACCTTCAGAATCTGTCTACTGTGAGAGCCGTGTCACCCCGAGCCTTATTAATACTGGTGCTCAAGCCTCCCCAAAAATTGCAGGGAGGGAACAAGGATGACATGACACAAATTGGCCTTGTAGTTTCATAGCTGGAAAACAGTTGGCCCATTTGCAAAGATTTTGAAGTAGAACTGCAAAAACACAAAAGCAATTCACGTAGAGATGCAGCCAGAAAAATGCCTCTAAGTTAAACATTAAAGGATAGCCGTGGCCTAGAATTACTTGGTCATTAAACCTAATTACGGAGCAATTAATTTAGGATTCCTTGGCATGAAAGCAATGATAAAAGGCGTGTTGGTCTTGCTGTCAAGAGCAAACCCCATGTGTGGCAGCACAGGACTTACATTAAAAGCAGACCACAGTAGCGTGCGTTTATTTTAGGATATGTGGGCTCCACAGCTTGAATGAATCCCCCGGAGTTGCTTGGCTGGTCTGGGGTGGAGGCGGGACAGCTGCGGAACAGAGGCTGTTCTCTTTCCTCTGGTGAGGGCTTATGCCTTGGGGGCAGTCAGGAGTTCAAGAGGAAGGAGAGAGCTGTGCCTTTTTTTATCGGTTCACTGCCCTGAGATCCCTTGGAGCTTCTTTCCCAGCTGGCTCAGCCTGTCCCCTTTCCCCAGGCCAAGTGTAGACTTTCTGCCCTGGGAGAGGCTCCAGGAGAAGAGCAGCGCCCCTGTGCTCTGCTTGGATAGCCCTTCTGGACAATCCAAGCCAGTGGTGGTTGGGACCATTTGTCTGCTGTGCTCACAGATAAGGCTGTGCTGATAAAGCTCAGGCAGCAGCCCCTTCATTCCGCTAGAGTAGGAGCGCCTACCTTGCACTTTAGCTGCTGCAGAAACTGCCAAGTCATGCCCCTTGGCTGCCTTTAGTGAACACAAATGCTGGAGGGACCCGAAGTTAGAGAGACCTTGCGTGCGTTGGCTCATTTTCCACTTACCGACTGCGGAGGCTGCCGGACTTCATGACAAATGGTGTCAGAGTACCACTGGTGGTGAAGTCTTTGCTGACACGTTTGATAAGGTTCGGGGTTGATACTGATGACCTCTGGGTTCGGTTCAGAGTGGATTGCTAGAAAGCTGATAGCTGTTCGTTGCCACTCTCCCATCACACTTACTTCCTCAAGCCAGCAGGGACCCGCTGTGTGGCAGGCGGAGCTCTGCTCACAACGTTACGTGGCAACCTGGGTGGGAAGAGAATTTGAAGAGGGGGTGGATACACTTGCGTATGGCTGAGTCACTTTGCTGTGCACCTGGAACTAGCACAACATTGTTAATTGGCTGTACTCCAATATAAAATAAAAAGTTAAAAAAAAAATGTACGCAGTGTGGGTCCCCACTGCCCCGGCTGGTAAAGCATAAAAGGGGAAGTTTCTCAGCGCTAGCTAAGCGCTCACCGCGGTCCCTGTTGGTACTGTAGTTGGGTTCCCAGTCTCTCTGAAGCCTCCCAGGGCCAGGCCCTGGCTCCTCTTGCTCTCTTCCCTCTGTTCCTATTGTCATTCTTATCTTTATTTGAGGGCTCCCAAAGTGACGTCTCGCCTTCTGGACACTTCCTGCAGTCCTCCCTTATCCTCAGGGAATACGTTCCAAGACCCCAAGTGGATGCCTGAAGCCCTAAGTTTTTTCCTGTACATATGTACCTATGATAAACTTTAATTTAAATCAGACACGGTAAGAGAATATCCAAATTGCCAGCATCACTACTCATGTGCTTCGGGGTCATTAAGAAGTAAAATCAGGGTTACTTGAACACCGCAGTATCCTGACAGTTGACAACCGAGAGGCTACTACGTGACTAATTGGGTGGATACGTGGACAAAGGGATGATTCACGTGGGTGGGGGATGGAGCATGACAGGCATGAGATTTCATCATCTTACTCAGAATGGTGCACAATTTAAAACTTATGAATTGTTTATTTCTTGAATTTCCCGTCTCATATATTCAGAACACAGCTGGCCATGGGACACTGAAACCTCAGAAAGAAAAACCTCTGATAAGGGAGGATTACGGATTACTGTACTGGGGGAAAAACCACTGATTAAGGAGTTAAGAAACCTGGGCTATAGTTCTGGCTCCAGGAAGGATTGCTGCGTGGTCAGGAGAAGTTAATTGTGCCCGTGCATTCCTAGTTCTACTTTTGTCCCACCTTCCCCAGATGGTTCATCTCTCATCCTCTTATCTCATTAAGAAAGTGTCAAGTGTCTTTTCTTTTTTTTTTTTCAGATGTTCTTATATCACTATAACAGTTGTAGTCAGTTGATCTACCCTTGTGGGTGTTTTTGATAATTCGTTTCTATGGCCTTCTCCTTAAAAAAAAACCCCACAAAAAACCCCTTAATTGTGAAATGTAATATGCTTACTAGAAAAGTGTATAAAAGATAGATGAATGGCTTAACAAATAATTTTAAAGCAAAAATCTATATAGTTATCACTTAGATCAAGAAATATAAATTTCCAGTACTCCATAAACCCCTATATGTTCCTTCCCAGTAACAACCTCTTCCATACCCTGTAGAAGTAACTATTATTTTGAATTTTATGGGAATTATTTCTTTGCTGGTCATTCTATTGGAAAATTACATATAAATTTTTTTTGAGGTCTAGGATACTGTTACTTATTCCAGGGAATATTCACATTTTCACCTACCAGAAGGGCAACATTCTAACACTGGGGGGCAACTTTAATCTGAGGTCAAGGCTTACGGTTCCCTGGATCACTCACAGGGTATTACCTTAGGCTCTAAGGCACCAGGGCTGGATTACTTACATTTTACTTACTATTGTAACATAAATCTTCAGGCCCTGGATGGCCCTGGGGGTATGACTTTGGTCACCGTCCTTTTATCTCAGCTCAGCCTCATGGCGGTTTCTAGGTAACTGGAAAATATTCTCTGGACACTTGAGCGCTGATCTACCTCTGTGGGTACTAACCTTCACCCAGATTTTGACTGTGATGTTCTACAGTCACAGATTAGCTCTTCAGTACTTAGAAGAAAATGTTCTAAATGTATTTTACTAAGGATTTTAGCTTTCTTTACTTTGGAGGTTTGGTGTAAATTATGTAAATAACCATTACTGGAAGTGAAAATCCTTTAGTAAATGTCACAAGAATCAGAATCATAACTAAAACATCAGTTAATCTATGGCATCAAAGTGGATTTGTATCTACTCAAAGAAGGAAGTAACAACTAATTATTTTCTATCACACAGTTGAAGGCATGAGATATACATTATATCAGGCAAATATTCATTGGCTTTTGGGTGGTTGTGAATGATGGAGATATATGATAGCACTATATTCAGTTTTCTAAAGACACAGTTTAGGTAGTATAATAATAATTCAGGTAAGGCATACACATGCACACAAATAAACCTTAATGGTTTAAAACAGTCTAAATTTGTTACTTTAATGAAAGTAAGTGCTGGGCATTTTCAGCAATTTTATCATCGTGGACTCTGATTATCTGTTCTTATCGAAGTAGGAGTTGCCCCCTACTGGTGATATGGCTTCTCTGCACCTGTCCCCATCAGGCTGAAAAATACCAGAGCAGATTTAGGAAAGTCTTCAGCCTTTGTGTAAAAGAACCATCTACTCATGAGATTCCACTGATATTTTCAGTGTCTCTTTCTTGGGCAGACTTCTTGGTGAAACCTTATTTATGTGATTAAAATTCCCTGAAAAGTCCGACTCACATCAACTCATTCTGGTTTGATGTACTGAGGTCCACTTTCTGTAGTAGCCTCTTTTTGGTATCTTTTGCCTCCTAGATTCTAGGAGTTGATGAAGTGCAAAAACAACCAGGAATCCAAGACTAATTCAAGATAAGCAAGGGGTATATAAATAAATAAATAAATAAACTCCATTTAAAGCATTCCTATTTTTAACACTGTTTAACTTTTTGAATACAGCATCTGAGAATTTCTTTCAGTTGAAATCTTTGTAGTTCACATTTAAATCTTTGTAGTTCAGATCAAAAGTGTTGTCTACTCATGGGTTTGAAAGGAATGAAGAAACACACGTATTCAGAGGTAGAGCTTCAGCTTCACCTATTGAATCCTCCATTGCATCTTCATCTTCTGTAAGATCTTGAGCTACAGATAATGGGTTTCCACAGCTCTCTGAACAGGAAGGAAATGGGGGAAACCAGAAGTGGCAGAAGCAGGCAGGTGTAAAGATAAATTTGCTGTAGGTAAGTTGAACAGATTTTTTTCTTATGGTTAATATTTTTGTGTCTTGTTTAAGAAATCCTTCTTCTCTACAGAGTCATGAATATTGTCTCCTATATTCTTTTCTAAAAGCTTCAAAAATTAGTCTTTCATAATTAGAACTGTGGTGAGAACAGGCAATATTCATTAATTTTCAATATCTGATGGAAGAGTTTCAATGTTTCACCACTAACTATGTAGTTGGTTCTGGGTTGTTTTGGTGTTTTTCCCCATAGTTAGACTTTATCAGGTTAAGAAAGTTCCTTTCTACCCCAATTTACTAAGAGATGAATGCCAAATTTTATCAGACACCTTTTCTGCATTACAGTGATTATTAGCTTGTGAATGTAACAAACAACATTGCTTTTCTAATGCTAAGTTAACCTTGCATTCCTGGGGTAATCCCAACTTGGCCAAAGTGTATTTTTTTTTATATATTGTTGAATTCTGTTGACTAATAGTTTGGTTAGGATTTTCTGCATCTATATTTATGAGAAAGTTGAGCCTGTAGCTTTTCTTTCTTTTAATGTCCTAGTCAGGCTTGGTAGCAAGTGTGTGCTAGTCTTATAGAATGAGTTGGTGGCAGATGTTTCCTCTATTTCTATTCTTGGGAAGAGTTGGAGAAAATTTAGCAATAATTGTTCTGTGAGTGTTTGGTAGAACTCCATCGCGAAGCCATCTGGGCCTCTTCCTAAGGGAATCTTTTTTTTTTCCTCTGGCTGATTTTAAGATTTTATATTTGATTATAAAAGGTGTGGGCTTCTTTTCTGTTATACTGCTTGGGATTTACTGGGCCTCTTGAATCTGTAGATCTGGCATTTTTCATCAGATTTTCATATCAGATATTCTCTTTCAAATATGGTCTCTGCCACATCCTCTTTCCCATCTCCTGCTGTCACTATCATCATGTATATTAGAACATTCTCACTCTGCTTTATTTTTTCTTGATCATTCTTTTATGTTTTCTATCTTTTGGTCTTTCCTTGCTTTATTCTAGATATTTTCTTCTGAGTAGTCTTCAGTTCATTAATTCTTTCTTTAAGTATATCTAACCTGCTATTAAACCCACCCACCAAGTTCTTAATTCTATTATTTTATTTTTCAGTTCTAAAAGTTCTATTTTAAAATATTTTCTATGTCACTTTTCCTGTACCCTACAGATTTATATACGTTTGTCTTTTTTTTTCCCCTCTAAACCTAGTAATCATAGTTGTTTTATCTTTTGAGTCTGATAATTCCAATATTTGGAGAATTTGGTGTCTGACTCTATTCTTAAAAACCTGTTCTGCTGTTTCTTGCTCAAGATATTTTTTTTTTGTATGTCTGGTTGTCTTTTGTGTGTTGCTGATAATTGTACTTAAAATTATTTATATGTTGGCATTTGCTTCTGCTGGGTAATGGGGGTATTTTCAGGCAGGACCACACTATTCCAAGTTCAAGTTTGAGGCAGGACCCATCAAAATGTTATAACCTCTTGGGGGCCGATTTATTTATTTATGGCCGTGCCATGCGGCATGAGTGATCTTAGTTCCCTGACCAGGGATGGAGCCCATGTCCCCTGCAATGTAAGTGCAGTCTTAACCACTGGACCACCAGGAAAGTCCCTGATTTATTTATGATTCTTAGTTTTTCTAAGGATGTAGTCTTGGGGTCCCAGCTTGTTAGACTTCCCATCGTATATGGGCCTGAGCTTTGATTTCTGTCCCTTTTGATCCCTGAAAATATAAAAATAAAAATTCAAATATGTTGGGATTGGCAGATGTTATCAGGGCAAATGCAGCTTCTGTGCTTATTTACCTCTGCAGGATCATATTTTCCCTTCACTTTTGGCCTGGGAATTTCTTACTATGCTGTCAGTAACTCAATGATTTAAAAACGGCTTTATAAAAAATTATTTATTTCAAGATCTTAGTGGTTTTCAGGGGACTTCCCTGGTGGTCCAGTGGTTAAGACTCCATGTTTCCACTGCAGGGGACACGAGTTCAGGGAACTAAGATCTGGCCAAAAAAAAAAAAAAAAAGATCTTAGTGGTTTTAAGCCAACGGAGATTGTTTCAAATAAGTTAGTTCACCATTAACAGAAATTTACATTTTTCATCTTTATGTACATACAAGTTTTCTTTTTCTTGATTTGTAACCAGTCTGGGCTTTGAAGGACAGTCAAGATCAGAGTTTAAGGATTCTGTAGACCTATTTTTCTCATTTTTTTCTTGATGTTTTTGAGCTCATAACCTTACAGAGATTTTGAGAACTTTATTTCCTTCTCCCCAGTGACCACCTTATGACTGTAAGGGAGTAAAAATAATTTTCTCTGGCTGAGACACCACTCCCCTATAATAAAGACAGATTAACAAGAGAAAAACAAACAGAAGTTTAATAACATGTATATCTCTTGTGTACATGGGAGAGACCCAGGAAAACTGAGCAACTTCCCCAAATAGCCTTAGCCACTACCTTAATCCATCTTCAGATAAAGACAAAAGAAAGGTGTTGGGGACTGGGGAGAGCCACTTATGGGAGGTTATCAGGAAAAGCAGAGTAAACAAGGGTAAGATTGTTACAGAGATTTAAGTCCACACCTTGTCTGTTGACAAGAGTTTCTTGTGATTTAGAATCACCCTTCTCTTCCTGGTACAGAGGGTGAAACCCTTCCAAATAGAGATTTCCTTTATAAATGTAAATGTCTCTTACAAAAGGGTGACTTCTACTCAGGTGTTCAGAACTTCTCCTGTGTCTGCGTTTCCCAAAAATAGTCAACTCAGAATAATTCTTATGCTAAAGAAACATATTTTGGGGGAGGGGCATATTGCACTCCCCTTCATGACCAAGAGAGATCCTCTAATTTGCTGTCTTCCTTGTTCTTACTGACAGACGCTGACGAATGGCAAGTGTCAGAGGAAGAGGTGGAACACATCCCATTCTCCCACACCCGGTATCCTGAGAAGGAAATGCTTAAGAGATCCCAGGAATTTTATGAACTTCTCAATAAGAGACGGTCTGTTAGATTCATAAGTAAAGAGCAAGTCCCAGTGGAAGTGATTGATAATGTCATCAAAGCAGCAGGTCTGTAAGTGCACAGTGGGTCTTTGAGAACATCCACTACAAGTGACAATAGTGGAGCAATGTTGAAGTTCAAACACAGTGAATAAAGCCTGGAATGATAGGTTTACCTGTAAAGTCTTACCCAGGTGTTGACTGACTGCCAGGCACAAGATGATTTCCACTTTCTACAAACTTTTAACTATTACAAACTTCTCAGGAGCAGATGTGACAACAGTTAAAAACTTCTGAAATTATTCAACATTATAAAATTTATGAAGAATGAAAATTTCTGAACACATTATTATACATTGGAAAAGAAACATCCTTACTTTCACCTCCCCTTAAAACACACACACACACACATACACACACACACACACACACACACACACACACTCACTCACACACATATATATATCTCTCTTTTGGGAACCGAATTTATTATACATCGGAAAAGAAACATCCTTACTTTCACCTCCCCTTAAAACACACACACACACACATACACACACACACACACACACACACACATTCACTTACTCACATTTATACATTTCTCTTTTGGGAACCGAATTTCTTATATTACACACCATGATGCTCTAGTACTATATTCTAATGAACTAGCAAAATTTATTCATGTGAATTCACAAAGTAAATCAAAGCAAGGCAAACATTTTTCCCCCTCTTTTGCTTTTTATTTATTTATTTGTCTGCTTCGGGTCTTAGTTGCAGCTCGCAGGATCTTCGTTGCGGCGTGCAAGATATTTTGTTGCCACGAGCGGGCTCAGTTGCGGCACCGGGGCTCAGTAGTTGCAGCACGTGGGCTTAGTTGCCCCACAGCATATGGGATCTTAGTTCCCTGACCAGGGATCAAACCCACGTCCCCTGCATTGGAAGGCGGATTCTTAACCACTGGACCACCAAGGAAGTCCCCCAAATGCATTTTCAATGTAAATTAATATCTATTCCCAGAGGACTAGAAGAGAATTATAGAAAAAGGGAGAGGAGATATGAGAAAGCCCCCTATTTGAGAGTCTCCTCTGATTGGATTCTTATTCCTATATAAATCACATTGAAGTTCATTTGCAGAAATTATTGCATGACTATTATAAACCCATTGCCCAAATTAAAAGGAAGTAAGAATAAAACAGTTCATTTCAGTTAAGAACACAAATACACTAGATTGGTGAGTCCTTTATCTAACTAATAGCAGTTACGAAATTTCTTCTGTGTATAGATCTGTATCTAAATATGTGGGTGTGTGCATATGACATTCAGAGATGTTTGGCATAATTGAAAACATTAAGGGGCAATTTATTTCTTGTGTTTGGTGACACCAATATGTAGTGAACAGACAACGTGTACAAAGTGAACTGGAATCCCTCTGTTCAGAAATTTGGGCTTTATGTTTAGATTTGATTTGCATTTCACAGTTCAATCATGCCCTCTCTACCATGGGGACTGGTGGATGGCAAACTCATCAAGGCTGGCAGGCCTGAGACCCCTCCTGTAGAGCTTATGCCATTGAACTACTCACTAGGAAGAAAGGAATACTTGCTTCTGAGATATACCACCAGTGGGTCACCGTGGTCTACTTCTAGAAACAGCCATTTCTAGGACAGAGGGGTGACACCCAGATCAGAAGCTGGGCTAGCCCATGGCTGGAATGTTTTTTTTTAAAAAAAATATTTATCTATTTAGGGTGTGCCAGGTCTTAGTTGTGGCATGCGAACTCTTAGTTGCAGCATGCATGTCGGATCTAGTTCCCCTACTAGGATCGAACCCAGGCCCCGTGCATTGGGAGCACAGAGTCTTACCCAGGGGACCACCAGGGAAGTGCTGCTGGCTGGAATCTTAAAGGGAACTTAAGCTCCTTGGGTCCCATGATGCACTATGAAGCTTTGTCCGGGATATTGGGACTGATCCGAGGGTGGCCTGAGGTTTCCCCAAACCTGTGAGAGCTGGAAGACACTCTGCTGTGTGTCTGAGCGCCCAGGGCCAAGAGTTCTCATGTGCTCACAACAGGGCCACAAACCCCCCCGTGCCACACTCAGAATTTTGATATAGGCACTAAACAATTTATAGTTCATTTGCCTTTTGGAGATGCTTTTGAAACCATGTGCCATTTAAATTTTGCCATTTCCAATAAACTTCATGACTTGATCATTTTTCAAGAATATCAAAACAAACAGCATTTTGGAGGATTTTGGCGATCAGAGCTTCCCATCTGTGTTCCCTTATTGGTCACAGAGTAGCTGCTAGGGATGTTTTCTCTCACATGATTAGAGAAGCAGTGATAAATTCCCCAAACCTAGGAACTACTGGCTTTGATCTCAGTTAGTTGATTTGGAGACCCTGACAGAGATGGTGAACAAAACGGGCCTGGCAGCAACACCCCAGAGGCTACCGCCAGGCATTTGGTGTGTCAGGTGGTCTAACTCCATTTTGAGCAAATATGAGTTATATTTATCCTTAATTAACAGTCTCAGATTTTTCTTGCAGTTTTAATTTCTGATTTTAATTTAATGGGTGATAGGAACAGCTCCAAGTGGGGCCCACACAGAGCCCTGGACCTTTGTGGTTGTGAAGGACCCAGACGTGAAGCATAAGATTCGGGAGATCGTTGAGGAGGAAGAGGAAATAAACTACTTGAAGAGGATGGGACCTCAGTGGGTTTCAGACCTGAAGAAACTGAGGTACAAAAGTGGGTAGAATTAGGCATGTTTGGTTTGGCTTTCCTAAAATGAAATAACTATGACTTTAACTTCCTGGTTTTGTTTTAGGTGTTAAAAAGTTTCATTTTACCTGTGGAAGAAATAATGGAAATTAAATCAGGCCTCACCGCTGAATTGCCTTGAGCACGTGTATTGCGCAGGGGTGAGGGATACCGACTGGAATCACATCTGGGTTCGCATCTTAGCTCTGGTTTTCCAGTTGCAAGACCTTAGGCATTTGCTTACCCCCTCTAAGTGATATTCCAAAATAATTTCCATTTAGGATAATAATGTACAGTACTAGTAGTAGAACACTGATGTCACTGACAGAGAAAGGGAAGGAGGGAGGAAAGAGGAGGGGAGGAGAAAGAGACATGGTGTATTAGTCTGGTTTCTCCAGAGAAACAGAAACAAAATGGAGAGAGAGAGAGACAGAGAGAGAGAGAGAGAGAGAGAGAGAAACAGAGAGAGAAAGAGATTTATTATAAGTAATGGGCTCAAGTGATTATGGAGGCTGAGAAGTCCCAAGACCCAGCAGAGTCGATGGAATAGTTCCAGTCTGAGTCCAAAGGCCTAGGAACCAGGAAAACCAATGTGTAAGTTGCAGTCCAAGTCTGAGTGCAAAGGCAGGAGAAGACTGATGTCCCAGCTTAAAGACAGTCAGGCAGACGGAGAAAATTCTCCCTTATTCCATCTGTTTTGTTCTATTCAGGGCTTCAATGGTTTAGACGAGGCCCACCTACGTTGAAGAGGGAAATTTGCTTTACTCAGTCTGCCAATTCACATGTTAATCTCATCCAGAAACATCCTCATAAACACACCCAGAATAATGTTTAACCAGCTATCTGGGTGCCTGTGGCCCAGTCAAGCTGACACATAAAATCAACCATCACACTTCTGTTTTCTCACCCAAAACGATAATGTTAAAAAGTTGGTATCGGGATTAAATAAGATAGAGGCTAAGAGTAGGGCCTTAGAAGCTAGAGCGCTTGGGTTCAAATATGAGGTCTACCACTTATTAACCTATCTGTGCCTCAGTTTCCTCATCCGTAAAATGGGAATAAGTCTAGTATCTACTTCATTATGAAAATTAGATGAATTTGTAAGCACTTAGAACAGTGATGGCACACAGTAAGGGCCATATGAATCTGGTAAATAAATAGGCTATGACCCAAATAATTATTAGTAAATTGTGAAATACTTCTCAGGATCTTGAGTGAAGTAAATTACATTTTCCTATAAATAGTCTTTACATGATCTCACTCAGCAGGCTTTCATTTTAGTACGTGTTTAGTAAAAGTACAAACTTAGTAGAGGTATAATATTCATTAGGCATTAGTAACTTTGCAGGCTTCCTTATCTCCAGGGAAGAAGCGGATTGGAATTCAGTGTAACTGGTTTTACCGTGACGCTTCAGCGTATTCGGGTAGACACGTGCGAGGTTTCCTTTTTTTTTCTGGAAACTACAACTAACTATGCTTGTTAATCCCACTTTTCCCATTGAGGACCAGTCACCCTACACAATATCTAGGATGGATTCCATAATTTCTCGGTCATTTTTGTAGTTAAAACAGTCACTTTCAATTTTTTCAGACTCAGCCTTGTCATTTTAAAACGCTGGTCACAGGGTCCTCTTTACAAATACTGCCCTCCCCACAGAGGCATCTCCTTTCCCTTCTAAGCCCTTCTCAGGCTGAGCATGAGGGGGGACGGGGCACAGATATTTGTCCTGACCTCTCAGAAGGCCCTGAGGGGAAGCCAGCTTGCGTTCTTGGCACGTAGAATCTCAGCTCTGGGCCTTTAGCGGCCAGTTCCAGCACCAGCCATCCAATACCCACTGTGACACAAGCCTAAGAAAAGGCAGCGGGGCCTCCGTCTTGTGGGGTAGAGTGGGACTTCTCCGGTAGCTAGGGCTGGGTGGTGAGAAGGATGGCCTCTGAGTCCTACTCCTGTCTCGTTTATTTGCCACGGAGGACAATTTTTTTCCTGAGATATTTAAACCCTATTGAAATTGATGTCTACTGGCGTTGTAACTTATGGCTGTGTTCTGGAATAAGTGCAGGATATTAATAATGAATATATAAATCTCATTGCATATTCATGAGAAAAAACGGATGGGTAAAGTCGAGTCTCTCTGCTTAGAGAGATGCCGTGCTCTGTGAGTGCATCACCTACAAACGCTGCCAGCCCCGTCACTCCCCAAGGAAGGCAGCATCAGCTGCTCTCTTGTCTCTATGCTCAAAGCACCTAATCACACCTTCCGTGCATTTAAAATAGCCATTACCACAGAGTTATTTAATTATTGGCCTACTTTTCTTCTCATTTTATAGGCCATATCTTAGAAACCTTTGTGGTACACCAAGATACTCTTGAGAATCCAATTAACATTATAGACTTTCTCTGCAGACAGTATGCGTGAGCACACACACACACACACACACACACACACACACACACAGATATACATATATATAGTGTCTCTAGGGTCCAGGGAACTCCAGTTTAAAAAAGTCTTATATTGTAGCACCTAGCACAGTGCTGATGCATTGTAGGTAATTAAATAACTGTTTGTTAAATTGCATCACAAATGAACATATGTCCGATAGCCAGTTTGAGTCAGCTCTGAAACTCATAGCTGTCGTTAAAGGCTTGATATACAATCTGGTCCAACCTGCCCGTCAAGCCTTTTCTCTTGCCGCTGGCGTGAGACCCTTCACCCCAGGTGGAAGGTGCTAATTGTCCTTTCTTAACAGGCCTCAGCACGTTGCTATCTTTTTATTGGCTCTAATATGATGTCATGATACATTCTTGTAAAATTGAACAAACTCAGAATACTAGCTACCAATTATGCCTAGGCAAAATAAGTACAAAGATTAGTAAAAATTACTAACCTGCCTCTGACCTAGTAAATTGCTTATTTTCCACCTCATATTTAACAATTGTTTTGAATTATTCACTGTAAAATAATATGTAGTAATAATAATACTATTAGCTAACACAGACATGGTACTATGTACTAGGTACTCTTCTAAGCACTTGATCTATTTGGACTGATTTTACTGTCACAATAACCATTTGAGGTGAGTGTACAATAGTACATTTTACATTTGAGGACACTGAGCTGTGAGAAGGTGAGTGTTTGCCCAACGTGGCAAAGCTAGTTGACTCCAGATTTTTTTGGTAAACTATTAACATTCTCCCGCTTTGTAAAGAGGAAAAGAATTGATACTAGTCAAATGTGAATAAGCTGGTTGAAGTATGGTAAAGTAGCTTTGAGAATGTAATGTATAGAAATTAGCATTGTACAAGGAACTGTAGAAAATACACACGTGGGTTTAATGTGTTTTAAAACAAGGAAGCATAACTAGGCTAAGAATGAAATGAGTGGTGACTATCTCTTGCTTATCGATGACATAATTTACCCTAAGGAAAAATTCCAATATATAGCGTTGTATGAGTATCTTTCCTTTGAATATCTGTGCTAGAGTGAAGCATTTGCCAAAATGTATGGGCAGGGTAATGAAACAGAGAAAGATATGCTCTTATCTGGAAAATAAAAATGGAAACTCAACATTTATACCTCCTGTGAGTTATCTCCCACTCCCACAAAAGTTTCCTTCCTTTTCTCCATAACTAGGCTAAGAACGTTACCATCTGCCCACCTGGAATTTCAGTTCAAACTCACCGTCACCTTTTTCTTCTCCCCTGTGGACTCCTGTGCCAGATCTGTCAGCTCCTGCCTCTACAACTCCCCAAGTTCTCCTGGGCCATTGCCATTGTCTTCTATCTGGTCCCGTGTGAGCTGGTCCTTTGCCCACACCAATCCGCCTCTTTCTGAAACAGATCCTATTGTGTGATGCTTCTGCGCAGAAGCTTGTGATAACTTTCTATCACCTGCTGAATAAAGTCCAGGACCCTGCAAAATCTGTGTGAAAACTGCCAGCCTCCCAACCCATGCCCCACCACGCACAGCACCCTCCAGCCTACCAGGCTTCTGAAATTCCGGGTCCGGCCAAGCATTCTCCTTCTGTCTCTGCCCTTTGCTCATCTCTTCCCTGGGCTGCCCTTCCCAATGCCTCTTCTCTAGCTGGCCTTCGGTGCCCCGTCTCAAGAGAAACTTTGGAAATATTCTGACAATCTTATTCAAAACTAACATTGTATTCTGGGGCTCCTAAGGCCCTTGTCTTATATTTCTTTAATAACACTTACCAGGTTTTAGTTTGCTAAATTTGGCTTACTGCCCTCTGGGTTAGAGGATCTATCTTTGTATCTTTCAGCATTTCACTTGTCTTGCTATATCAGGCCCTTATTAATACCTGTTTACTGACTTTGGATAGAAAAAGGTAAACATGACGTAAACAAAAATCCTACTCTTTTTCAATTTAAACATAAAAGACAAGTAAATGTTTCTATTTTTAATGTATATAAGGTGGTAAACAGGGAACAAAACAAACCATTTAAGAGAAAATATTCTTCTGAATATCTTTTTTTCCCCTTTAGGACCAACTGGATTAAGGAGTACTTGGACACAGCGCCAGTTTTGATTCTCATTTTCAAACGAGTACACGGTTTTGCTGCAAATGGCAAGAAAAAGATCCACTACTACAATGAGATCAGTGTTTCCATCGCTTGTGGCATTCTCCTAGCTGCCCTGCAGGTATGTCACCCTCCCACTGGGCCCAAGAGAGAGACTTAATACTTGGAGGCCAACTGCGGTTTTATTTGCAAATTTCAGCTGAGTTTCTAGTTCCGGGACAGGAATTCCTCAGTAAGGGAGCTCTGGTGTAAAAACTGCCTCTGGAAACCTGGATTGGTGAGGGTGATGTTTCAAACAAGCTGGCATCCTTCCTGGAAATTTACTTATAACATTATTTAAGGGTCAAAAAACGGTCGCTGTGTCTACCTTCATCTGTAACGACATGAAGCTTTAAGGGCTTTAGTAAACACACATGAAGAGCTTCAGAGCCTGAAGGCTCCAGGGCCGGGCTTCTCAGCTGTGTTTACTGTTGTCTGAGCCAGTGGGATGATTCAGTAGCTATAAGGGGAACTCTATCATAGAGCTCCTGTCCTCACAAGTTGAGTTTACATCGTATTGCATTAGAAAGATGTCCATGTGCTTAAAAAAATTCCATCTCCATAGTAGCTGCAGCCATGCTAAGCGTGAAACAGAGCAGGATTGAGGTCTGCCTGTCACATGATTCAAGTCATTCGCTCAACAGATATTTTCTGAGCTCCTTCTATGTGGCAGATCCCAGGAGTCACCAGGAATAGTCACCTCGTGAACTGTACGTTCTGGTGGGGACTGCGGTCCTGGGAGAGGGTGGAGAGTGACAGTAAACACGTGAAATAAATAAAACAAACAGGATTATAAGAGCGAATGAGCCTACTTTCAAGGGACAGTAGATTCCAAAAAACTATGTGCTTCTTCGGTATCTCAAAGAAAAATGTGTTTGCTGAAAACTTGCAAAATACTCATTGTGACATAAAAGAGGAATGTGTTTTTAGATGACTTGAAAAACTGTTCCAAAGGAGCTGGCATCCTATTTACCTCCCGACTCTGTAACAGATAAAGGAGTTGCTGTGCAACCTCAGACCGCAGGGCACCGCCCCCGTCCTAGATAGGGTTCCTGAAGAGGCAGTTTAGGCTTTGGTGTGGGTTCCCTTCACCTGTGGCTTCTCGTGCATTCCAATCAGCAACTTTTCCCACTTTACTGTGGAGTTTGCTGCCCTCTAGCTTTCTGTAAGGCATAAGTCTGAGTGTAGGTCTTGATTTGTGAAGGAGGAAGGAATCTTCTGGAAGCCCTTGTCTGGGAAGATTGCACAGAGACCGGAGGCGTGCTCGACTCCCAAAGGCAGTTCCAGAACCTCCTTCTGGTCCAGTCTTAGCGATGAGCATCTGACGGGAAAAGCAGGGGGCAGATAGAGAGGGCCAACTGGGAAAGTGTCTTGAAGCTACACGTGATTTTTATTGGATGTTTATTATTCGAAGGGGCTGGGAAGAGGTTGGTGGAATATTTTCCTCTACCTCTTACATACCCCTTGGCCACTAGGTCCTCCATCACTGGACATAGGTATTTTCAGCAGGGGATGATGTTCTGCTTCCACTGTTGGTTATATAACCACAGGAACTGCCTTTTGTTTTTCCATTCCTTTGGTGTAGTTGGATTCCCCAAGTTTCTTTCCGTGAAATCCATGAAATCACCATTCCCATTTCTTAAGCATCAGTGAAAAATGACTGGTATTTTCTTCTCTGAGAAGCTTCCCACCGTTTGGTTAAGAGAAGGTGGGGTCTGAGGAGGTCGAGAAGGGCAGGTAAGATTCAGGACACCATGGCCCAAGCTGGTCGTCTCTTTGCTGCCCAACTTCAGGGAAATGATGGGACAAGCAAATCTTACAGGGACTAGAACATGCCCAGGCTAGAAGCAGAGCTGGGATTTTGCCTGCTGACTTTAAAATGTTTTCTTTTCCTCTCCCGTTATAGAACGCGGGGCTGGTGACTGTCACGACCACTCCTCTCAACTGTGGCCCCCGTCTGAGGGTGCTCCTGAAGCGCCCTGCAAACGAGAAGCTGCTGATACTGCTCCCTGTGGGGTACCCCAGCCAAGAGGCAATGGTGCCTGACCTCACACGCAAACCTCTGGATCAGATCATGGTGACTGTGTAGCAGGACGCAGGCAGAGACGTGCGGGAAGGCGGTGCCCCCTACTCCTTTCTCCTGTTCCTTTTGGGAGTACAGGCTGCTCTCTCCCTGGGTGTTCCATCTCCCTGGCACTCCGGTCCACAGGGCTGGCCTCTCTGTGTGTGAAGAAACCTTTGCACTTTCTACAGCACTTTGAGTCTGAGAAGCCCTGATTCCGATAGTGTGATTAGCTGAACCATACAGAGTAAGAGATGAATAGGTATGTTCTCTTCCATTTCTTATCCACTTTGGAAATGCATTAAATTTTTGCTAAGAACATGCCCTTGGTTTTTAAAGTTTTTTAATTGTTCCCGAAAAATCCCGGGTGATTTTTTTTTTTTTTTTTTTTTTTGTGGTACGCAGGCATCTCACTGTTGTGGCCTCTCCCGTTGCGGAGCACAGGCTCCGGACGCGCAGGCTCAGCGGCCATGGCTCACGGGCCCAGCCGCTCTGCGGCATGTGGGATCCTCCTGGACCGGGGTACGAACCCGTGTCCCCTGCATCGGCAGGCGGACTCTCAACCACTGCGCCACCAGGGAAGCCCTTCCCTATTTTTGTTTTAAGAAGAATAAAAAAATTTTCTTTCAAACGGAAAATTTTTTTTTCTGGTGCCTACTAATATTTCTAGAAAAGAAAATAGCACATTTAAAATTAAAAGTAAAAACTAGAATGTCCTTGGTAGCCCTGAAAGCAATGAGGAACTGATGCTTTTCACTTCCTGCCCTCAACGTTTCCATGGAAACTGCAGATGAACTTCCCCATCTTACTGAAGAAGCAGTGGGCCTGGCTGGCAGGAGTGTAGGACCCAGAGCCCGGCAACCTGGGTCCAAGTTCCAGGCCCACTTCCTAACCACGAGCTCCTGTAGACCTCTCCATCGAGTGTTCTCATTTGTGGAAAGGATCATAGCATCCCTACTGCAGAGGATTATAATAAGGATTCTGGAGTTAACACACTTAAGGACCATGGAACAGAGCCTGGTGAACAACACAAGGACTCTTGTCCTGTGAAGATTCCTAAGCATCCCTGTAGTCCTCAGCTATCTTCCAACAAAGCTCCAGAAAATGGAGCAGAAGCAAGAAGGACTACAGTCCTGCCACCTATGGAACGAAAACCACATTCACAGAAAGATAGGCAAAATGAAAAGGCAGAGGACTATGTTCCAGTTGAAGGAACAAGATAAAACCCCAGAAAAACAACTGAATGAAGTGGAGATAGGCAACATTCCAGAAAAAGAATTCAGAATAATGCTAGTGAAGATGATCCAGGACCTCAGAAAAAGAATGGAGGCAAAGATCAAGAAGATGCAAGGAATGTTTAACAAAGACCTAGAAGAATTAAAGAACAAACAAACAGAGATGAACAATACAATAACTGAAAGAAAAGTACACTAGAAAGAATCACTAGCAGAATAACTGAGGCAGAAGAACGGATAAGTGACCTGGAAGACAGATGATGGAAATCACTGCCGCAGAACAGAATAAAGAAAAAAGAATAAAAAGAAATGAAGACAGCCTAAGAAACCTCTGGTATAACATTAAAAACACCAACATTCACATTATAGGGGTCCCAGAAGGAGAAGAGAGACAGAAAGGACTCGAGAAAATATTTGAAGAGATTATAGTCGAAAACTTCCCTAACATGGGAAAGGAAATAGCCACCCAAGTCCAGGAAGCACAGAGAGTCCCATACAGGATAAACCAAAGGAGAAACATGCTGAGACACATAGTAATCAAACTAGCAAAAAAAAAAGACAAAGAAAAATTATTAAAAGCAACAAGTGAAAAACAACAAATAACATACAAGGGAACTCCCATAAGGTTAACAGCTGATTTCTCAGCAGAAACTCTACAAGCCAGAAGGGACTGGCATGATATATTTAAAGTGATAAAAGGGAAGAACCTACAACCAAGATTACTGTACCCGGCAAGGATCTCATTCAGATTTGACAGAGAAATCAAAAGCTTTCAAGACAAGCAAAAGCTAAGAGAATCCAGCACCACCAAACCAGCTCTACAATAAACGCTAAAGGAACTTCTCTAAGTGGGAAACACAAGAGAAGAAAAGGACCTACAAAAACATAGCCAAAACAATTAAGAAAATAGTAATAAGAACATACATATCAACAATTACCTGAAATGTGAATGAATTAAATGCTCCAACCAAAAGACAAGGCTCGCTGAATGGATACAAAAACAAGACCCATATATATGTTGTCTGCAAGAGACCCACTTCAGACCTAGGGACACATACAGACTGAAAGTGAGGGGATGGAAAAAGATATTCCATGCAAATGGAAATCAAAAGAAAGCTGGAGTAGCAATACTCATATCAGATAAAATAGACTTTAAAATAAAGAATGTGACAAGAGGCAAGGAAGGACACTACATAATGATCAAGGGATCCATCCAAGAAGAAGATATAACAATTATAAATATATATGCACCCAACATAGGAGCACCTCAATACATAAGGCAAATGTTAACAGCTCTAAAAGGGGAAATCAACAGCAACACAATAATAGTGGGGGACTTTAACACCTCATTTACACCAGTGGACAGATCACCCAGACAGAAAATAAATAAGGAAACAAAAACTTTAAATGACACAATAAACCAGATAGATTTAATTGATATTTATAGGACAGTCCATATGAAAACATCAGATTATACTTTCAAGTGAACACGGAACATTCATCAGGATAGATCACATCTTGGGTCACAAATCAAACCTCAGTAAATTTAAGGAAATTGAAATCATATCAAGCATCTTTTCTGACCACAACGCTATGAGATTAGAAATGAATTACAGGGAAAAAAGCATAAAAAACACAAACACATGGAAGCTAAACAATACGTTACTAAATAACCAAGAGAGCACTGAAGATATCAAAGAGGAAATCAAAAAATATCTAGAGACAAATGACAATGAAAACACAATGATCCAAAACCTATGGGATGCAGCAAGAGAAGTTCTAAGAGGGAAGTTTATAGCAATACAATCCTACCTCAAGAAACAAGAAAAATCTCAAATAAACAATCCAACCTTACACCCAAAGGAACTAGAGAAAGAAGAACAAACAAAACCCAGTGTTAGTAGAAGGAAAGAAATCATAAAGATCACAGCAGAAATAAATGAAATAGAAACAAAGAAAACGAGTAAAGATCAATAAAACTAAAAGCTGGTTCTTTGAGAAGATAAAAGAAATTGGTAAACCTTTAGCCACACTCAAGAAAAAGAGGGAGAGGACTCAAATCAATAAAATTAGAAATGAAAAAGGAGAAGTTACGATGGACACCGCAGAAATACAAAGTATCATAAGAGACTACTACAAGCAACTCTATGCCAATAAAATGGACAACCTGGAAGAAATGGACAAATTCTTAGAAAGCTATAACCTTCCAAGACTGAACCAGGAAGAAATAGAAAATATGAACAGACTGACCAAAAGCAATGATATTGAAACCATGATTAAAAATCTTCCAACAAACAAAAGTCCAGGACCAGATGGCTTCATAGGTGAATTCTATCAAACATTTAGAGAAGAGCTAACACCCATCCTTCTCAAAATCTTCCAAAATATAGCTGAGGGAGGAACACTCCCAAACTCATTCTACGAGGCCACCATCACCCTGATACCAAAACCAGACAAAGATACTACAAAAAA
>NC_041223.1:15785614-15815516 GCF_002837175.3 Physeter macrocephalus | reverse complement strand
GGCAAATCAATCAGTGTGGTCCACTGTATTAACAGACTGAAGAATAAAAACCATATGATCATCTCAATAGATGCAGAAAAAACTTTCAGCAAAATTCAACACCCATTTATGATAAAAACTCTCCAGAAAGTGGGCATAGAGGGAAACTACCTCAACATAATAAAGGCCGTATACGACAAACCCACAGCAAACATCAATGGTGAAAAACTGAAAGCATTTCCTCTAAGATCAGGAACAAGACAAGGATGTCCACTCTCACCATTATTATTCAACATCGTTTTGGAAGTCCTAGCCACGGCTGTCAGAGAAGAAAAAGAAATAAAAGGAATGTGAATTGGAAAAGAATAAGTAAAACTGTCATTGTTTGCAGATGACATGACACTATACATATAAAATCCTAAAGATGCCACCAGAAAACTACTAGAGCTAATCAATGAATTTAGTCACATTACAGGATACAAAATTAATGCAGAGAAATCTCTTGCATTCCTATACACCAACAACAAAATATCAGAAAGAGAAATTAAGGAAACAATCCCATTCACCACTGCAACAAATAGAATAAAATACCTAGGAATAAAACCTACCTAAGGAGGTAAAAGACCTGTACTCAGAAAACTATAAGACACTGATGAAAGAAATCAAAGATGACACAAACAGATGGCGAGATATGCCATGTTCTTGGATTGGAAGAATCAATATTGTGAAAATGACTATACTACCCAAAGCAATCTACAGATTCAATGCAATCCCTATCAAATTACCAATGGCATTTTTTGAAGAACTAGAACAAAAAATCTTAAAACTTGTATGGAGACAAAGAAGACCCCGAATAACCAAAGCAATCTTCAGGGGAAAAAAACGGAGCTGGAGGAATCAGACTCCCTGACTTCAGACTATATTACAAAGCTACAGTAATCAAGACAATATGGTACTGGCACAAAAACAGAAATACAGATCAATATGGTACTGGCACAAAAACAGGGATACAGGATAGAAAAGCCAGAGACCTAAATGTAAGACTGGACGCTATAAAACTCTTAGAGGAAAACATAGGAAGAATACTCTTTGACATAATTCACAGCAAGATACTTTGACCCACTTCCTAGAGAAATGGAAATAAAAACAAAAATAAACAAATGGGACCTAATGAAACTTAGAAGCTTTTTTACAGCAAAGGAAACCATAAACAAGATGAAAAGACAACCCTCAGAATGGGAGAAAATATTTGCAAACAAATCAATGGACAAAGGATTAATCTCCAAAATATATAAACAGTTCTTCAGCTCAATATTAAAAAAACAACCCAATCCAAAAATGGACAGAAGACTTAAATAGACATCTCTCCAAGAAGACAGACAGATGGTCAAGAGGCACATGGAAAGCTGCTCAACATCACTAATTATTAGAGAAATGCAAATCAAAACTACAATGAGCTATCACCCCTTCAATACAGCTGACAAAAAAAAAAAAAAAAAAAGAAAATCTCAGATAGTGATAATTATAAGTGCTGGAAAGAAGATGAAAAGATTGACATGACAGAGGCTAGGGATGGGGGTGGGGAGGTGTTGATTACATCAGTGGCCAAGACCAGGGGCCTCAGTTACCCAAAAGACAAAAGTAAATGTTGGTGGAGATGTGGAGAGAAGGGAGCCCATATGCACCCTTGGTGGGAGCGTAAATTGGTGCAGCCGCTATGGGGAACAGTATGGAGGGTCCTCAAAAAATTAAAAGTAGAACCATCATATGCTCCAGTAATCCCACTTCTGGTTGTATATCTAAAGGAAATGAAATCAGGATCTGGAAAAGATATCTGCACACTCATGTTATTGTAGCATTCACACAGTCACCAAGGCATGGAAGCAACCTAAATGTCCACCGGTGGATGCATAAAGAAGATGTGGTACATATATACAATGGAATATTACTCAGCCATAAAAAGGAATGAAATTGGGTCATTTGTAGAGACGTGGATGGACCTAGAGACTGTCATACAGAGTGAAGTAAGTCAGAAAGAGAAAAACACATAATCATATATTAACGCATACATGTGGAATCTAGAAAAATGGTACAGATGAACCAGTTTGCAAGGCAGAAATAGAGACACAGATGTAGAGAACAAATATATGGACACCAAGAGGGGAAAGCGGCGGGGGTGGGGGTGGTGGGATGAATTGGGCGATTGGGATTGACATGTATACACTGATGTATATATAATAGATAACTAATAAGAACTTGCTGTATAAAAATAAATAAATAAAATAAAATTCAAGTAAATAAATAAATAAATAAAAGTTGTATCTATATTCTAAAGTTAATGGAAGGGGAAGGGGGAAGGGGGAGAAATAGTTTAATTTAGCCAAAATGTTTTACTTTAAAAGAATTGGTTAATTTAAGTCCTATCACCAGCTTCTAAGCACTAGTTTTCAAATTAACCAGTTGTTTGAATGAAATGGTGAATTTTCTCTTTCCCTCAAGCCAGGCTCATATGGCTACCACCTAAAACCAATGATTAAAAAAATGTTTAATAGTACCTGCCCATCCTTAAATTATTATCATGAATTAAAAGTTTAAAAAGAAAAAAAAATAAAGTGCTTGCAACTTCAATAGTGTTTAAGAGTATCACTGTGTTAGATCATATAAACTTCTAGATGAATATTAAAACAATGGAAGACAAAAGAGGATATATTAAAATAAATTTTTTTTCTGTAGAAAGTTTGGAACATGTATAAAGAGTAGGAAAAGAAATCTCCCGTTGATCTTATAACTTAGAAATAATCTTTGTGAACCATTTGCTTTATTTCTTCCTAGTTGCCAACATGTGCAGTAAATTTGCAGCACTAAGAATTTGTATGAGTTCATTTCCTAATGGCCTAGCTCTTCAAACAGAAGCTTTTTATTGAGGCTCCTGTGAGGAGTCCACAGAGCCAAGGGGATTCTAGGTATTCCCTCTCTCCTCTAGTTCTGGAAGGTGAATTGCTCTCCTAGAAGAAACTATTAACATTATGGTAACCATTCTGAAGTGGTTTTTTAATTATGTTTTTACTGATTTAATTATATTTTTACTGATGTATGTTTTATCACAACTTTGTTGTGATAAAATATGAAATCTGTGACCCACCTCCTTTAGCCATGTCAAAAGGAACTGTGGCATCAGTGGTTTCACATGTATCAAAATGTCCAAACATCTATGGATTTGTTTTTTGAAATATTATTTTGGTCATTTGAAAAATGTAGGCAAATATTGAGAACATAAAAACGCACATGAGGGCTTCCCTGGTGGCTCAGTGGTTGCGCGTCCGCCTGCCGATGCAGGGGAACCGGGTTCGCGCCCCGGTCTGGGAGGATCCCACGTGCCGCGGAGCGGCTGGGCCCGTGAGCCATGGCCGCTGAGCCTGCGCGTCCGGAGCCTGTGCTCCGCAACGGGAGAGGCCACAACAGAGGGAGGCCCGCATACCACACACACACACAAAAAAAATGCACATGAATCCAGCACTTTGTATTAGTGAGTATTTACATTTTGTAACTTTGCATCCTTTTTTTGAATATAAGAAAGAAAGCATTAGAAACACATGTGTAAGACCTCACTAGACCCTCCTTGGTGCCAGCTCATTTGCTCCTTTCTCCGAGACAATTATTCCCTTGTGAGTCACTTTTGAAGGGAAGGTATTAATCACCAGCAGAAATCTGTGGATGCCAATAAGGAAATGGATGTTCTCAGTGGCACGTTACAATACCATTTCATCTCTTTTCTACGTGAAAGTCATGACTTCATAAAGCGCATGGTGACTGGCTTTCTGGCTCCAGATTAGACTTGACTTTACATATGTATATATGTATGCATGTATACACTCAAGAGCATTGAAAACATATGCTTCTATAAAAATTTGGACATGAATGTTCATTGCAGCATTATTCATAATAAAGCCCAAAGTAGAAACAACCCAAGTGTCCATTAACTACTGAATGTATAATAAATGATGTGTTACATAGTCATACAATGGACTATCTATCATTCAGCCATAAAAGGAATTAAGGACTGTAACACTACAAGATGAATGAACTTTGAACGTGTTAAGTGCAAGAAGCCAAACATCAAAGAACACATACTGTATGTTACCATTTATATAAAATATAGAGAATAGGCAAATCCGTAGAGCTAAAAAGTAGATTATTGGTTGCCAGAGGCTGGCGGCCAGAGGCTGGCATGGGAAAAGGGACAGGGAGTGAGGGAGGTACGGGGTATGGGGTTTCTCTGGGGAGTAAATAAAATCTTCTAAAATTAGTCTGAGGTGATGGTTGCCCAACTCTGTGAATGACCAAATGCTTTAAAATGGTCAATTTTACATTATGTGAATTGTATCTCAACCACAACAGCAACAACAAAAACAGTAAATAAACCGATAAATGTTATCAACTATTTGGAATATTCTAGTTTCAAGAGTAGATTATGTTTTAAAAATTTGACACATTTCAATTTTACCAATGTTTCCAAAGGATGCAGAGGCTTTTGCCCCAGCCTCGCTTCCTTCTCATCTCAGCTAGTTTACCATTCTGTACATTTATATGTTTTTATAGATGTGTATGAAATGCGTAATCATTCCACAGCAACTTGTAAAATGAACTCTGGAAGTTTTCTATTTTTTTCTTCCCTGAGTTTCTTCTGACTCTTTCACCACGGTTGGCACAGAACCTCCCAGTTGAGAGTGTAAATGGATGATCTGAGAACTTCGTAGACCTGGGGAAATCTGAGGGCTGGCGACAACTTTAGGCGGGTACTGATGACCTCCATAGCACAGGTCAGGGAGCAGGAGACTCCAGGTAAAGAGAGAGCCAGAGCTGGTGTGGCGAGGCTTCACATTTAGAGCAAAAATTAGCAAAAATCATCACCATTTCAGAGCAAGAGATTCAGCAGGTCAATGCTGTTGCTTTGTGAAGAACATCAGCCTCTGGTTATTCAAAGGATGGCTATTGAGCTTGGGGATCCTTCTGTATCTTTATTAGTTGCTACTAGTACTATCACTACTTCTTAGTACCTTATAAACAGAAGGAAAGAGAAGTCTGTAGCTCCTCTACTCAGCAGTTAAACTGGAGGGCAGGGACCATCTACAGAGCTGGTTGGTGTCTTTGGTGTCCAGACACAATACACACTTTGACGTTTGAGTGAATGCTTTTAAATGATGAAATCAGGAATTTGTGTGAAGTTCATGAGCTTTCGCTCCATAACTGGCTTACGTAATTTGGAAATAGCTCCATGTGGATGCCACAGAAATGCTCTTTCAACCCCCTTTCTTTGTAGTTGATGGGAAATTCAAAGCACCTTTCTGAACTGAGTCTATTGACATTTCCAGCTCAAGGCGGTTATTGTGAATCCACTAGATGGCACACGCATGCTGGATCAAGACCTGCTTATAGGTGAGGACAGTGAATCTCACCAGATAACTTCATCAGATACTTAAAGAGCTATAGTTTACTTCTCCCACCCCCTCCCCCCAGAATTTTCCTGTGTGTTACTAATTTATGTCTTCCAGATCATGTAAATACAGATGTTCTAGAGCTAGTCATCCAAATCAACTGTTCAGTGTCTAAGGCGGGGCCGTAAAAATGGTCACTCTCCTTTGTTTTCAGTTCAAGTATTTTGACTATTCCTTTGCCACACATTCCTTTATTTTTCATACAGTTAACGTCAGTGGCCTGAGTCTCCTCTCTTTTGTACACATACTGATGGAGAGGAAAACTACTATCTTTAATGTACTGAAAATTTTCTTTTATAGTTTATCAATTCCCCAACCCTCTTAAAATTGCCACTCATTTTATTTTGCATATGTTAACGGGCTCAGCTTTTGGAAAGGTGTTAAAGAAATGTCCTAAGACACAAAGCAAATGTTTGCTCTCTTTACTCAGCTTTATTTGTCTTTGTCTTTTGAAAAAAAAAAGGAAGAGAGAGAGAGAGAAAGGGGCAGGAAACATTTTATTCACAGCCAGAATCTGAAGCAGCAAGACCAGGCATGTTAGTGAGCCTGTCCTGTGGTCACTGAGATACGCCATCTCCCAGTCTATGCCCCACCCCAGCCAGCACCCCCCTCTAGAGCCAGACACAGTCAGGCCTCCTGGGGAAAAGTTTGGTAGGACATCATTTGGAGCAAGTTCAGAGCCAATAAAGGGAACTAATGGAAGAGACTTAGAGGCAAGAAGAGAGAAATGAGATTTATTTAGCCTGAGGTCACAGTGCCACAAATGTGGCCAGAAAGAGGCTACCTGTGTGGCAGTGGGAAGCCAGGACAGCCTGGGGACAGGGAGGTCCACCTCTTGCTGTCCCAAGAAGTGTTTGAGTTTGGGATCTCATGGAATCTGAAGGAGACACCCCCTGAGGTGGTGGCGGCCCCTGGAGCGGGTGGTATGAAGGGACAGCAGACCCGACCCCAGAGGATGGAAGATGAGTGGGATAAAGTGGACACACTGACCATGTTTTCCTCGATTTTCTTATGGTTCTCACTCTCTACAAGGAGAAGACAAAAAGTAATAGTCTAAATCACAAAAAAAGGGTGTGATCTGGTTTTTTATCGAAAAGGATTGAGAAACAGTTCTTGATTATGCCACCAACACTTTACAAACTATTTATAAGTCTGTTATTGAAGTCTCCAGAGATGACCTTTAATTCTAGAAGTATATGGTTAAAGAATTTTTTTGTCGTTGGTTCAGTCCTTGGGATAAAAAAGAACCTTGTGGTCCTTTGACATTTATGAAGAGCTAGAGTTCTTTTAAGTTTTGAATACACTGAATCAATTTTTATATAGTATTGCTTTTTTAATAACCCCTTATTTACTTTTATTTTTAAAGCTTACCTTCCTGTTTTTTTGATCCAGGTGTCATGTAATAAGTTGTGACATTATGCGTTTGCACCTTAGCACCATGTTCTGGGGCTTTGGTGCTCTAATTATTTAAAAAATGGTATGTCCTATGAGAAAAACACAAATATGAAAGAACGTAGACATGGATTCAGTGTTGTAAAAATTACATTCAGTTCTAGGATGGCAAAGATTTACATCGGATTTGTGCTTGGCATTTGTCACAACAAGAAATGCTGGCTGCAGTAACGAAAACCTGAATGTTCAGTGGTTTAACATAATAAAGGTCTATTTCTCACTCTCATCACAGCTCAACGTGGGTCTCTCAGGAGACAGGAAGGGAGCCCTGCCCCATACAGTCATTCGGGGATCCAGGCTTTTTCCAGTTGGTGGCTCTGCCGTCTTCTAGTGCCTTGGTCTCCTCTACCAGTGCTTTGCATTCTATCAGCAGGTGAGAGAAGAGAAGAAGAATGGATAAATCCTGCTCCATTTAACTGCCTTCGTCTGGAGGTCATATACATCATTTCTGCTTACTCTCCATCAATGAGAACTAGTTTCAGGAATCCTACCAGAAAGAAGAGGACTTGGATATTGGTGTAAAATAGTTCAGTATTTACCACATGTACACACCAGCAATATAGAGCTTGATAAGATACAAAACTATTGTTAAAACTATTTGTTTCAGGGTAAGAGATGTCACGTTCCACTCCTCCCCTAGACCCAGGCCACTCATTACCAGACCCAGTCAGGCATAAGCAAAATCTAGCCTTGGGAAATAGCTTCCTGTTTCAGTATTTGTCTAGATTAAGAACAAGGGATTTTTGACCAAGGGAATTTTTCTATAAAACAGCATACACAATTTTTTAAAGTTGGTTTAATCTAGTTCTTAAGAAGGCAGGCTCAAAGTCCTTTGTTACTGGGGCCAGCCCACAAGAAGGCCCCCAGTGATTCCCGCCTCCTGATATTACGTCCTTGTGCAGTCTCCTCCCACATTGAATGGGGCTGACCTGGGTAACCAACAGATACTGTGAAAAGGACAGAGCGTGACATCCGAGGCCCACTGCAGCTTCTACCTTGCTATCTCCTGGGGGAAGCCAGCTGCCATGTTGTAAGGACATTCAAGAAGCCCTGGTGGGGACAGCTACCAGGCATGGAGCTGGGTGCCTGTGGTGATGGGTGAAAAGAAATCCTTCGTGAAGAAGAAAGATCTTAAGCAACATTATGGATTCAGAAGCTCATGAAAAGAGGCCACCAATCCTAACATCTTCAAAGCAAGAGCTATCACATCATATCACAAATGTTGGTGAAATGAAGCATTAAAAAAGAAGCCCCATGGAAAGATCCACCTGAAGAGGAAATGAATTCTCCTGCCAACCACCAGCACCAACTTGCGTGCCATCGTGTGAGCCATTTTGAATCCAATCCTCCAACTCCAGTTGGGCCTGCAGGTGACCATAGCCCTGGCTGACCTCTGGACCATAATCTCCTGAAAGACCCCCCCAGACAGAACCACTCAGCTAAGCCATTCCCCAATTCATGATCCACAGCAATTGAGTGAGATAATAAATGGTTATGGTTACTTTAAACCACTAAATTTTGGAGTAATTTGTTCTGTAGCAATAGGTAACTCATACATGAAATCTATGACATCTGTTCTCCCGGTGTGGGGTGGTGGCTAACAGTACGGAAAAGGCAGGAAACAGGACCCCTTGAGTCCACCCCATCAGTTAGAAATGTATTTGATTTCAGTAAATTCCCTCTCTGCTTTTTTAATGTTCATAAAAATACTGCCCCTTCAACCAGGTTGAGTTCATTAATGCATAAATAACCTTAACTAGATTGATTTTCTTTTTGAGAAGAAGAGATCATTTAGTTAAGTAGACTATTATTCATTTAAATCTTAACAAGAATCTTACACTGGAGATTATTGCCATGTTTACAGATGAAAAAATATACTCTTGGAGAGTTTAAGCAGCTCGATCATGTTCTAAATGGCAGAGTCCAGGATTTGGGATCAGGTTGGTACAATTCCAGAAGCTGGATATCTCAATGATGCTGGCTGTTATGCCTACCTGAAGTGGACCACACTTCTCTATTTAGAGTTGAGGCCCCAGGGGAGGGGCAGGGGCAGTGTTGGAGCATATGGTAGGGGCTGGGCAGTGAGGGCTTGGGTTTTGGCCTGAAGTCACTTGAGTGCAGTTCAACAACTGTGTACTTAGCACCAGCTTGGCACATTGTCCCCGTGGGTCCTACTGGCCTGCAGATTCTTGATGGCCATAATCTAATCTGACTGGTGTGCTCATAAGGAGAGACATTTTGAACACACAAAGAGATGCCAGGGGCACATGTGCACAGAGGAAAGACCATGTGAGGAGACGACCAGAAGGTGGCCATCTACAAACCAAGGAGAGAGGCCTCAAAAGGAACCAAACTTGCTGACCCTTTGATCTTGGACTTCCAGCCTCCAGAACTATGAGGAAATAAATATCTGCTGTTGAAACCACTCAGTCTTTGGCTTTTGTTATGTCAGCCTTAGCACACTAAAACTCTCCCTTCCTCTGCCATCCCCTCCCCTTCCAGCCCCTCCCCCCATGCCTTCTTGTGTCTTGCCCTCCACTTCAGCTGCTGTTCAACCACTGCCCACATCTGCTCAGCTCACCTGTGTTGATGCCCTGTGGTCTGCAGTGCTTTTCATGTCCATGTGATGGCCTGAGCTGTCTGTGACCTCTGGAAACACTTGGAGTGTGTTTGCTCCCTGCTAGAGCTACATGGGCTCTAGACTACTGTTTTCCCTAATTTCTCTGTAATGGACTGAATGTTTGTGTCCCCCCAAAATTCATGTTGAAATCCTACCCTGCAATGTGATGGTGTTAGGAGGTGGGGCCTTTGGGAGGTAATTAGGTTTAAATGAGGTCATGAGTGTGGAGCCCTCCTGAATGGGATTAGTGCCTTAGCTTGCTTCCCCTCCCTGCTCTCCACCATGTGAGGATACTGTGAGAAGTTGGCCATCTGCAGCACAGAAGAGGACTTCACCAGAACCTGATCATGCTGGTTCCCTGATCTTGGACTTCTGGCCTCCAGACTGTGAGAAGTAAATTCTCGATCTTTAGAAGCCACCCAGTTTATAGTATTTTGTTATAGCAGCTGGGACTAAGGCACTCCCCAACTTGGATGCAGCTTGAATCAGTCTTCAGAGGCAGCCAAGTAGTCTGTGCTCAAGCAGTACAACATGGTCTGCTAGCTGCAATGTGTAGAAGAATCCCCTGGGGGATGGGTGTGCTGTTTAAAATGCAGATCCCCCAGCTCCCCTGGCCATTCTGAGCTGTAGGCTTGGGGTGAGGCTGGTGATTCTGAGGCAGAAGGACACCTCTGGCCCTTAGAAGAGCTCCATAGCAGGGAAATGCCCTCCCCTTCACATGCCCCACCTTTCAAGGGTCCGTTCTTTCCAGAGCTCTCATATGTTCCAAGTACCTTGCACATTTTTTCCATAATCACTGCTTCCTTCCCTCCAGATCAGGTAACGGTCTGGTCCACAGTGTAGTCCACACGCCCCTTTCTTATTTACAGTGGTCTGTTTCCCTGCAGGGCCCAAGCAAATCAGGGGAGATTGTTCAGACACCACCCCAGAATGCCCAGCTCCACTCAGTGGCCTCTCAAAGACTGAGCCCTGATCCAGCTGGGAGTACCAGGCTGGGCCCTGGAGCCCAGGAGGAGGGAGGCTCCATCCCTGCCACAGGGGACTGAGTTGCTAGTGGGAAGTCAGGCACAGAAGCGGGTCATTTCAAAATGCTATGGGAAGGGCTGAAAAAAATATGAACTGGGTCCCATGGGAGCGCAGATGAAGGATTCTTTCGTCAAACATGCCCAATGTTCAAAGAAGTTTCCTGAAGGAGATACCATCTGGCATGGCTGTGAAGAGCTAATCTAGTCTAGGTCAGGAACTGGCAAACTTCATCCCGTGAGCCAAATCCAGGCAGCTCCTGGTTTTTATACAACCCATAGTTGAGACTAGTTTTCGCATTTTAAATGATTGGGGGAAAAAGTCAAGAGAAGACGAATATTTCACAACATATGAAAATGGTATGAAATTTCAATTTTCCGTGTCTCTAAATCAAGTTTTGCTAGAACCCAGCATGCTTATTTATGTCTGTGGCTGCTTGCATGTTGTGTTGCTGCCACAGAGAAGACCGTGTGGCCGGCAAATCCTCAAATATTTACTCTCTGGCCCTTGAGGGAGACTGCGTGCTGACCTTCAGCTCAGGTAGAAAGGACACTGAGGGCAGAGGCTCGAGGTGAGAAAACCCGCAGTGTGTACGGAGAGCTACCCACTGTGGGCAGTGTTATCAGAGCTCGGAGGTGAGGCAGAGAGAGAGGAGGGGGATGAGGCCGGGGCCACGTCATCCGGGTGGTCAAAGGCCTCGCTTGGACGTGAGAGATGTGTCCTGCCTGGGATGAGAGACGCTCTGTAAACAGGGAGGCCCAGCAATGCGAACCAAGCACTAAGGTCCGCGTGGGGAGGGGTGGGAAGTCAGTCACTGAACAGACTGAGGGCCTGGATCCTAAACGTGGAAGAACAGTACAGAAAACAGGGGGAAGGAGCTAAGAAGGATGGAGGAAACCCCAGTCATAGGGCAATTTTGCAGAAGAGGAGCGACCGCAGTAACGCAGGTATTACCGTCAAGCCATCGCTGCCTCTTCAGACACCTTGTTTATATGAATAAAGCTCTTATCTTCTTTATATATCTTCCAAGTCTGTAATGAGTCTCTCCAGTGGGAAGTCACCCTTTTGCATTTTCTCAGATCAGGGACTTGAAGACAGGGTAATGTACCGAAAGGCACCTTATCATCAGTAGGGAACCGCATAAATGTCAGCTGCTATTGATCTGCTGAGCCCCAATTAGGGCCAGGTCATGGTGGGACAGTTCAGAAGGTTAGATGTTGTCTTTTGTTCGATATTCCTCACCGTTGGCAGTTTACCCTAGAAGTGCTTATTCTCCATTCATTTTGTGTCGCTCTTTGAGTGACTTTCGGAAGGTAGTTGTGCCCACGAGTTACCAGTTTGGCAAACAGGTTAATCACCTCTTGCCGTTTGTCTCTGTTGGGGAAGCACCAGCATCACCGTCATCCATGAGATGGACTGTCTCGATAAGTATACTCCATATTTGGGGTGGGGAAGGCTAAAGAGCCAGGACGAATCCAGTTTCTCTTTGGTAATTCATCATTCAGATGGTCTTCCAGTAAAAGGTGAAGGACAGGAACTGCAGGAGGAGGGCAAGGAAGGGCGGAGCACTTCAGAGAATCTTTCGAACCTCAAGTGCTACCTGGGGAGCATTGGGTCTTGGGCATTAAGACAAGCAAGATGATTAGGAAGCCATGTGAGATGCTTTCTCAGCACTATTCTGCCTTCATTTACCTTTTCTGGGGGGAATGACGTCAGAATTATTTATTAAATATTCATAAGCACAATCCCACATCCCACATCCTTAACGGGCACTCTTCCACAAGGCGGTGAGCTGTCTCTCTCTTCTGCAGGGGAGGGACGTCCATCTCCCTTGCAGCGCCCACTGGTGGCCGTCGCCCGTCCCACCTCCATACCCCATGCTGCAAGTCAGCTGTCCTTTGAGGCTCTGCACTGCCTACCATGTTCTTTCTTTCTTTCTTTCTTTCTTTTTTTTTCTTTTTACCTTTTGGGTTTCCTTTTTAAACCACTGCCACAAATGCAAATGAACTTAAGTTGGCTGAACTGGCCATTTTCCCCCAAAGAGCAAATTCTCACCATTTACTTCTGGGAAGAGGCAGGCAGCAGAAATCAGGCTTGGGACAGCAAGCATAAACTGAAGGGTGTGTTCTGAATTGAGGAGGGAATATGATATTCCCACTGGCCACGAAAACCAGTGACATCAGGCCCACTCCCATGACCATTCCTGCCACAATTAAAAGAGGTGAAAGATGATGTCTAAAAGCTCAGTATACCGTGGAAGAGGATTTCAGTCACCAAGGCAGATGCCAGGAATTCATGTAAATGAACAAATGATTCGACAGAGAACAAAAGTACCAAAGGGCCACTTAGAACCTCTTTCTTCTTATAAGGACCTGAAAGCAGGGCCAGCTGCAGTATTTGTGAGGCCCAGTACAAGCTGAAAAATGCAGGCCTCAGTTCCAAAATTATTAAGAATTCCAAGGCTCCTAGAGCAGAGCATTAAACCAGGAACAGGCTCTTTCAGAGTGTGGGCCCTGGGCAACTGTACAGGTGGCACACCCATGAGAGTTTAAGGCAGTTTCCAAAATGTGTCTAATTTACTCCAAGAGAGTTAATTCACCCACTAAGAACCTGTCTTGGAGAGTAAGATTAAACTGTCCTGGAATAATTTTTCTTTAAGCCTGCTAAGGAATGAATTTGCCTTTGACATATATATTGAATTGGTGTAAATGGGCTTTTGTCTGTGAGATGCTTATGCTGGGGAAGAGTTGTTCAGGCCTGCCCGAGTACCACACGTGTGTCTGCAAATGTCTGCACATTGGCGGGTTTTAGCACACTTTGTGTTAAATTGTATCACTTTTGTATTAAAAAAAAAAAACATACCTTTGCTATAATGGGTTTTGAAATTACACTGATATATTTTTAGAAATCCTATTTTCTTTGTTGCCTTCTCCTTTAGTAGAAATGTATTCACTGCTCTCTGCGATTATACACAAAGGTAGGGTCTATTTAAGTGCTTTATTGGAAAGCTGTCTCACTGATGTTATTTGACAAGTCTGTATAAGGAGCAATTAGTGATTTGAGCTATAAGACAAAGGGTCAATTGATGACACAAAGCTTTCAAGTTTTGAGAACTCAAGTGGAGCAGATGAAAGGAAGCAGCAGCCCTAGAAGTGGTAGAGGAACCTGCAGAGGCACCTTCCACAAAAGAGAGAAAAACCAGGGAGCTCTTGGTAGAGGCCAGAGCAGGAGGGTCCCAGAGCAGCCGACCAGGGGAGAAGCGGAGGTCCTAGGTGGGCAACGAGGCTGATCGCTCCTCCCCAACCCCTGGGTTCCCACACGTACCTCTACCCCGGGGAGAGCACACTCCGCCCCAGCGAATCCACTGCACGGTCATGTGGCAACAGGAGTAAAGAATCGAGAACATTCCAGATTGACCATCGGGCAGCCAAGACGATGCCTGCCCTCCTCAAGGAGTGTTCCTATGAGAGACCCCCTTTCCGTCCCCGGCTCATATTCACAAACTTGGACATGAATGTGGCTAATGTAAGCCCAGCAGTGGGAGAAAGTGCAGGAGGGCCTCAGGCCATGGTGCACATCTCTGGGGGTTGAAGAGATGAAGCTGCTTGTGGTGAAGCTGGAGGGGCCCTTCTGGTGGGTTCTGGTCTCCAGTCACAGTTTCCGCAGCTGCAGTTAGACCCTGAACACTGCCCTGAAAGACCTGTCCTGCTGCTTAGAGCAGTGAAGGGCAAGAGCAGGCTCTCCTCCCTGGTATATTGCTACCTGGTGGGGCACCCGAGGGGGGAGCCAGCCCAGGCCTGAGGCCGCGCCGAGTGAGCGTGTCTGGGGACAGGACGGCGCCTCCTGAAGTCTGCAGTGTGAGACGTCCCTTGTCATCCTTCCCCCGACCCTTGAAGGTGGGCCTGGGCTTTGGCCTGGCTGCTGGAGCCAAGTGGAAATGGGCCTGGGTGAGGAAGGGGACTTTGCTCACAAGGTTGAGGTGCCAGGTGGATTCGAAGGGAAAGTTTGGCCACAGAGAAGATGCAAGTGAGCTGGAGAGATGGAGCCTGGAAATATCCCGGGGGTCAAGAGCACTGGGGCAGGAAGGTGCTTTTGGAGCCTCTGTGCCAAGCCCAGGGGTGAAGAGGCAGCTGTGCAGAGCACCGGCCCACTGGGGACAATGACTCCATTTTACCCGTGAGACTCAGAGGGCTTGTTAAGAATCGATGAAAGGGCAACTTCTGCAATGCTTTTAGGATTATGCAGTCCACGCACCTGGATTATTTTTTAACTGATGACCAGGTGATGCCCCGGTCCCTTAATCAATAAAAGTGCTTCTACCATATGAACTGAGAATCAGGATCTACGGCTCTACAATGTTTTCCAAAGAGCAAATAACCAATTTACGAGTGCATGGTGCCTTTAAATATTTGCGTTAAGCTGTGCGGAGTTAGGGGATTCCTGCAGGCCACGACCTTGTGGACTGTCTCGCAGGAAGAGGCTGCAGCTACAACAATGACAAGAAGAACTGCTGCGGCTCCAGCCTTGCCCTAATGGCCGGTCGCTAAGCCAGCTGCCAGGGGTGCAGGGTCGGAGGGGCGGGGCTGGCTCCTGTCCACTAGGACCCACCAGCCACGCTGTGAAGGAAGATAAGCCAGTGTGAGCTGCCATGTTATTATGCTACCCAGGCCCGCCTGATGGGTGTATATGCATGACATCATGTTGCCTCACTTCTTCCAGCCCCACTCCCTTCTGAGCACTGATGTGCAAAAGGCTAGTTCTTTGATCCCGGATATTTTTCTTTTTTTTTCCCACAGTAAAAATGTAGACAAGAAGGAGGGAACAGTACGCATATGTTATGTAGGTTCTTTGGAATATATGATATAGTTCACAATTTTAAAAATGTTTAAAGAGGGAAAGATGAGGGTCATGAGATTTTTACAGAGATGCCCGAGAGCAGATTTCTCATCTTGCTCTCTGGGGGCTGCCTTCTGGGGAGGCTCCAGCCCCAGCGGCGTCCCCCTGTGAAATGAGGGGCTGGGCTGGATGATTTCTGAGGGCATCCCCTCATCAGCTCTAGCCTCCTGTGAGTCTACACTCCGGGCCCCCTTTCCATAATGGGCATGCATTTTTTTTTTTTTTTTTTTCTTTTTGGCTGCGTTTTCAATTCAATCCTGAATAACACTTAGGTTTCTTCTAACAGGACCAACTGCTCAAAAGTGAGAAAGGCATCTCATTTTTTGGTCTTTCATTAGCTGTGTTCATATAAAAGGTGCGGGGCGGGTGGGTCTGGGGGACATGGACACCCCTTGGTGGTCTTCTGGTGGTGGTTACTGTCAGGTGTCCAAGAACGCTGTCCCTGTAAACCCGCTCATCGCTTCCTTATCCCCAGGAGGACGGCCCTTCCGAAACCCGTAACTCACCTGGGAAGCATTCACAGGGTCTTTAGGACTTCACTTTCCTGTCCTGAAGCCTAATGCACAGCTAGAAGTTTCCCTTCTAGAAGAAGATCAACTCTGTAGCCTAACTGTATGCTTTGGCATTGTATCAATACTAAACTCAAATTTCTACCTCAAACTGAATTTAGAAAAGCAAGTATTTAAATTCATATAAAATCTTTTTTGTTTACAACAACAATGTAAACATATTCAATCCTGTTTTACCTTAGGCCCTGACATTAAGCATGAAGTGGTTCAGAATGAAACCCTGCAGCCAGGAAGGGTGATGGACAAATAGCTTTATTCAGGGAGAGCCACTGTGTTCAGATTTCTGTCTCCAGAAGGATTTATTGCTTAGTTTGGACCCAACCTGGAAGACACCCACCAACAAGAGAGGTGTTTAAGAGTGCCTTATCCTGGCAAACAGAACAAGAGGAAGCTGGTTTAAGAAAGCAGCTGTTCAGATTAGAAGGAATAATTGAAGGATCATGCCCTTGTAAGAGACACCACCTCCTAGAGGTAGTTTCTGCTGGATTTATAGCAGAATTTCTTAAAAGAATCATCCATATTTGATGTTTCCAGCTCTTCATCTCCCATTCTCTTCTCAATCCCTATCAGCTTTTCACCTGCACCTCTCTGTAGACACCACCCTTGACAATGTCGTCCTGCACCATTTTTATCTGACCAAGTCCAGTGGACAGTTCTCAATCCACATTCACTTGACCTCTTAACGGCATCAAACCACTTGATTACATCTCCTTAAACACTTGACTTCCAGGCCACCACACTTACATTATTTTCCTTTGATCTCTCTGGTCTCTTTTTCCTAGTCTTTGTTGGAATGCTCTTGAACTCCGTCCTCAGCCTTCCCAAGGCCTTTCAACCATTGCCATGGGCTTAAATGTCATATGTATTGGTGGTTCACAAGCTTACATCTGTAATTCTGACTTCTTCCTTGACCTTAGATAACTGCCAACTTGACTTCACTTCTTGGGTGTCTAACAGGCATCTCAAGTTGAACACGGCAAAACCAGAACTCTCTATTCCTTTCTTTAGATTCACCCTTTTACCCCAGCCTTCTCCATCCCCCCGTAGTGCAGGCATTACTCTCAAAAGGGATTAAAAGGGATGTGAAAACACTTCATGGGTCTTTGCATGTAGGTTTCTATTTCTAGTCCTGAAATTTCGATTTCCTTGTCGGTAAAAGAGTCAAAAGATGGTCTAGTTCAGAGAAAGGAGTTATTCCTAATTTTAGGAAACTCTAAAACACAGATGCCCAATTAGTATATACTTAATGAATGAATGAGAAGTAGGGAATTAAATACCACCGAAGGGCTTCAGGGCTTCGTTTATCTGGGTAGAGTTTTACCAAAATGTCAGTTTTCAGAGATTTAAGAACCTCTTTCTCTCGGTTGGTTCTGTGGATACTTCTCTGCCTGAACTCCTGTCCCTGAACACAGACATCAACAACTGCTCTGTAAAACTCTGATACTGAATAGCAGCTTAAATTTAAAATGATGGGTAGACTGCATTAGGCCCAGCATACACCAGTTTTAGCTTTATCAATTCAAAACCTTTAAAATTGACCAGTTGGTTCTGTTGTCTTTCACATGACTTGAAAATGACCTCTGGGGAATGTTTGGAAGAGAGTGGAGATTGTATGCTGTCCGTCCCCCTCCTCACAAAATTTCATTAAAGAGACAAGTCATATGTGGAAAGATCAATTTATGTCACCTCTAGATAAGCTTAAGAAATAACATGGACAATATCAATGTCAGACAGATATTCTCTTTTTGTTTTTAATTTTTCAATTACTTGCATCCTTAATGTCATCTTCCTTGGGGCACAATCTTTTTAAACAACCCAAAACAGATCTTAATAATAAAAATAACTGAGGATGACAGAATGAGGCAGAGAAACCAATAATGAAGGAGTGGTGTGAAGTCATTAAGGCATGAAATCATTGATTTGCCTGTAAATAAAGCTCTCATTGTATGCTGGAGACCTACAGTTTCCTTTCTGACATACAAGAAAGGGCTGGTGACCCATGAGTCAGGCTCCGTTGACAATACATGAGGGAGGAAGTCAACTGCTTTCTTCACTTGGGCCCACCTGGAACTAATGAGAGGCCAGAGCCAGACCGGAAGTGATGAGGAAGAGCAAGGACATTTATACCTATATACATAGTATGTGTGCACATGTGTATACATACTTTCACATTTATATACATAGTAGGTGTATATATATATATATGTGTGTATATATATATAAATAAATATATACACACACATACACATAGTTTTAAACTTCAGAAACATTACAGATTAAACAGGGTTTTTGAGGACCGTCTAGGAGCAAGTCATCATTTATTCCAAGAAGTGCAACACATAGAGGAGACAACTCAATATTGTGAGTTTTATCTTAAAACTTGGAATTATATCATGGTAGCATCTCTGGGGCCACTGGGATGAAAAGAAGCAAAAGGGCAAGTGAGAGATGGCTTTGGGCTGGGGCTGGTGGATAAGACCACTGAGCTATAACTGGGGCCTTTCTCTTTCCTACTCCACCCTGAGTAGAGGAGTCTTAAAAGAGAAGGAGGAAGAGAAATTCTATTTCCGGGAAAAGAAAGCATTGTTAGTTCCTACACTGATAGACCTTATCTCAGAGAAGAACATGGCCTAGGCTGTCAGAACTGGTGGTGTGACTGTACGTGTGTCACCTCACCTCCCTGGGCCTCAGTTTCCTTGTGAGTAAACGGATTGGGTGCTCACCCGATAACCGTGCCCTCTCCCCTCATCTGCGGAAAACCAGTTTTGTTCTGGCCCCTGCTTTCAGCCCCAGAGCATGAATCTGATTGGTCTGAACCAAGTGTAGAAATTCCCCTTTTCCAGCCTTTGGTTTAGGGATGTGTATGTCTTAAACTGTTTCCCCAGAAAAAGGATATGTTGGAGTCTTGACCCCTGGTACCTCAGAATGTGACCTATTGGAGACCGGGCCTTTACCGTGGGAATCAAGTGAAAATGAGGTCAGGAGGGTGGGCTCTAATCCAGTGTGACTACTGTCCTCATAAAAAAAGGGGACAACTTTGTTGACACCTTGATTTCAGACTACCGGCCTCCAGAACCGTGAGATAATACAGTGCTCTTGTTTAAGCCACTCCGTTTGTGGCCCTTTGTGATGGCAGCCCTAGCACATGAATACAGCATGTTCTGGCCCATGTGCTCAGCAAGGACATTTACCCCCTCATAATAAAAAGCAAGGAGTCCCCTGCATCGGCAGGCGGACTCTCAACCACTGTGCCACCAGGGAAGCTGGACAAAGATTCTCACAAGGATGAGAGAGTAAGTAGAGTGACAAAGCCTGGGGTGTGTAGGACACGAATCTAACCCCGTGTCATCTACTTCCAGGCTTATGCTTTATGATATAATTATGTATCTTTATTGCATGAGCCCGTCTTAGATATGAGGAAACAGTTATTTAAGTGCCAACACAATATGATTCCAATTGTTTATCCTCGGATGCCCCCAGAGCTGATCTTTGTATCTCTCTCGGTAAGTCATGACTAAAAAGAAAAAAGAAGTTATTAGTTTTAATTGTATGTTTCCTGATAACAGAGCTCATTTTAAAATTTTTTTCATGATGTGATGTAGGACTACACACAAGAGGCATTAAAGTCAGAGTGGCGTATAATTCATTTCCATTTGCATTTTTAAATGAGTCATAGAGGATACTAAATGTAAGAAATTGAAACTTGCCCTTTCCAGTAGCATTTAAAATGCCATTGACCCTAGAAATGAATCACGTGACAGTGAAGAGAGGTTGTGGGGATTGAATTAACTTTCACATTTGGAGCTGAGTAGAAGATTCTAGTGCAAAGGGCCGTGAAGCCTGCATGGACCATCTAGGTGCTGCTAAAGGCTCTGACAATGTCAGCAGCATGCCACCCTCTGAGGGGGCTCCTCCAGGTGGGCAGGCGGGTCCAGGAAGCAAAAGGGGCACGGACCTGGGAGGGGAGCCAAAACCACATGGAGAAAAGTGCCAAGTACCAGGAGTGCCACTTGAAGAGGAGCTGGGGAAGGGAGAGGGGGAAACTGAGTCTGAAGTGGTGAGATGAATACAGTTCGGGTAGCAGGGCCGGAGCCAACGGACAGGGCATCACTGTCCCATCTTCATATGTTGCTCGCTACATAGACTGGGGGAAGTGGTGGTGAATTAAAGGAACGTATAGAACTGGACTCATCACATGGTAGGTTACTCTGATGCTGTTCCATGAGGGATACTCCTTTGGCACGCGGTTTCTCTTGCCACCATCCAGCACGATGAGTAGACACCGTCCTCTGTGAGGAGATATGAGCCTCACTGGGGAAACTTTTCTTTTCCCTAAAGATGTCTCCTGAGTCTCCATCCAGGTTCCCCAAATCCACCCATACCAATTCCTTTCTTTGACTGTTATTCAATACAGGCACTCAACTTCCGCTTCTGGTAATGCGGTGGACTATGTTATTTGGATCAATCTTTCTGCTGACAACTAAAAATTCTGGATAACAAGATTTTAAAATATCTCCTTAAAACTATCTGCAGATCTGTGATTTTGCAAATATTTCCCCCCATATTTGGCTTGTCTTTTTTTTTTCATTTTTTAAAAAGTGTCTTCTTAAAGATCAGAACATTTTAATTTTGATGCAGTTCAATTTATCAATTTGTGGGACATGTATGTTGTATTAGCTCGAGTCCCTTCTGAACCGGTTTTATGATTCAGTGGCTGGTAGCTCCCAGGCTTTCATGCGGTTTCAGTCCTCCCTTTCCACTTACAGCACTTTCTCAAATAGATGAAAAGTAACTCATCTAAGAAATCACACTGAGTAACTCAGAATCTGTTGCATGTATAGCATCTTCATCTGTCAAAGTCTTGACAGAGACTTGGGAAGAGTAGAACAAGAAGCAGCAAAGTCACAATAGACCCTTTGTAAAGAATAAATCTTTTCTTATTACCTCACCCATTCTAATGTCAGTAATAAAAATGAGATAGCATGCACAATTTAGGGGACAAAATTGAACTGTAATCTAAAATAAGGAGAGCTTAGAACAGAAGTGCTGGGTAGCCAATAATGTCACTCACAAAGAGAAAATCACTCTGTAACATTGATCTTTGAAGATTCACTGTAGCACCTCAACCTCCCTACCTAGCGAGAAGGGCATGGGTCTTTAAAGACATGAATGCTGATGTAGAGGAAATCAATTAGTAAATCACTCATCTGAATATCTGCTCATTTTGTTGGTCTTCTACTTTTCAAGTTCAACCATTATTTTTTTAAGGGTAACAATTTAGTCCACAAAGATTTTGCTTGTTCAACATTATCACCTAGGATTGTATCATTATTCCTACTAAATCCTAAAATGATTTTTTAACAATAAAAACTCTAATAATTCATATTGAGCTATTTTTTATTTTGTTTTCTAATTAGCTGTGATCGTTAAATATGGTCTTGATTGTTTTGCATGTATAAGGTATAATTCTTGTTATCCTCTTAAAGGGTCATCCCAGTATTTTGGTTAAAATTTTTTAGTTTGGGAATATTTTTTATCTCCTTTAAAAATCTGCTAACAACTCATTACATGCCAAAATAACACTGGACCTAGAATCTAATGAAAAATTCCATCTGATTTAGAGTCCAGTGAAACAAAGATTAATACATAATAGGTATATAACAAGCAGGATTTAATTCTTTAATTAATCATTCCAGAAATATTTCCCAAGCACCTACAGAGGTCAAATACTGTTCTAGTTGCTGGAGGTGTAATAATGAACAGTAACTGAGGTTTTCCCTATAATCTGGAGCTTGTGGTCTGGTGTGAATACAAGCATTAAACAATAATCTCATCAGTAAATGTATAATTACAAAATGTGATAAGTGCTATATACGATTAAGTTATGACATGAGAGATCTCCTGGGAGTAGGGAAGGTTTTTCTAAGAAAATAATGTTTGGGTTGAGATCTGAATAAGAGTAAAGATTAACAGGGAAGGGGTAGTAAGGCAGGTGAACATTTCAGGCAGAAGTAACAGCATATGCAAAGGTCCTGTGGCATGTTCAAAGAAGGCTCAAGATTCTGGAGCAAAGAAAGTGAGTAGAGACTTAGGTAAAGTGAGGCCATGCAGAACCTTTTAGGTCGCGTGAAAGATTTTACTTTAAGAGCAATGGGAGGCCACGTGTCAAGCCGAGAAGGGGAGGTTAGTGAGTGGGTATGATGAGCTTTTTCACTTGGACTGCAGCATGAAGAATGTTATTGAAGACAGGTAAGCATAGATTAAGGAGAACCAGTTAAGAGGCCATTGAAATAATTCCAGTGAGAGGAGATGGTGGCTTGGATTGAAGTGGTGGCTGTGGAGACCAAGGGGTATAGAGAGGTTTGTGAGAACCATACAGATGGATAAAAATTGGGAGTTGAGGGGCAGGGAAGCCCTAGGCTTCTGCTTGTAGAACCAGATGGAAGAAAGTGTCAGTCAGTCAGGCAAGAAACCCTGCAAGAAGAACGGGCTGATGCAGAAGATCATGAGGTCATCCTTAACACAGTTTTGGTCCTGTTGGGTGTGAAGTCACCCTAAAGGAGCTCTTGTATAAGCAGGCAGACCCATAGGTCTGGAGTGAGAAGAGGGGTTGAGGCTGGAGATACAAATTTGGGAGACCCTGGAGTATTACCGTTGAAAACACAGGCAGGCATGGGATCACTGTGGGACAGGAGCCAGGTGAGAAGGGTGGATGTAGGCAGTGCCTTGGGGAACTCAAGATGTTAATGGCCATGAAGGGAAGATAAGCTCACAGAGGAAGGGGGTCAGCCAGAGCCTCCAAAAACGATCAGGAGCCTTACGGCAACGTGTAGTCCACTGCATTAATGCTGCTGAGAAGTCAAAAAGCTGAAACATGTTCATGGAACTTAATGACCTGGAGGTGTTTGTGGCTGGTTTTAATAGGATGATGAGGGAAACAAACAGCCAGATGGTTGGGTGGTGAGCAGGGGGTGGGCAAATGGAGACGGTGGGTGAAGACAGGTCCTGTGAAGTTCGGCTCTGAACCAGAGAAAGAAGATGGGGTTGGCTGAAGGGATCCATGTGGTCAAGGTTAAAATAATCGGTAAATCATATATATAATGACAGGTGAATATATAGAAAGAATACTGTGTGCAATTTAATACCTGAAATATGTTTTATAAAATAATTCAAGTTCATGCCTCAAAATGCATGTAAACCTGCTTCTATCACAGAGGTTTTAAAACCTATTTTTCAGGAAACTGAATCCTTTTGTTAACTGAAGTTCCGCCTATAATCCCAGTCTGTAAAACAGATAAAAGCAGAAACGGTCCTTACAACACCTGCACGAAACACTAGGCTCCTCTCGGTCCGAACTGATGCCCTTTGCAAAGGTGTGCATTTGCAAAAGTAACACCTGTTACTAACTGGGTATTCAACAATGACTTACTTTTGAAACGGATTCTGTGAGGCACCCTGCAAAGATACATAAAATACAAAAGAATCAGAGCAAAGTTGGCTGTCAGAATAGCATACTCAGATCTGTGCCAGCTGGTTCTGTATGGCTGCTAGACAGGTGAGAATTTTATCTCTAAGCCTCCCAATAGACGAAGCAAAGAGGTACGCAAGCCTACTCACAAGAATCACAGTGTCCTTAAGGTAAGGTGCCCGGCTGTTGAGAGAAGTAGCTTTTTATGATAATGAGACGGGAGAAAAATGTCTCCTGTGAATTCTCATATGGGAGGAACCAAGATGTAATGGACAACATCATCAACAATGTCTTCTTCGTTAGATACAGTGACAAATTTTGTGCCCCTGTTTCTTATGTTCCTCCAGATGCCAAGGGGATAACATCAAAGTGCAGTTGAATAAAAGCAATGTTTGTGGGGTTAAGGGAGTGTGGCAGAGAGAGCAAAGCCATTTCTGAACATCCAAAGCACAGCCCTTTATTAATGTTGCTAACCTCCCCCCTCCCCCTTTCGGCCCCTTAACACACGTGCTTACCTCCTCTAGAAAAAAAAGAATAAAATAATTTCTTTATTATTTTGCATTCTTACAAAGGTAATGCATATTCAGTCAAAAGTGTGAATAATTCTGAACTATGAGCACCAAATGTATAATTTCCAGAAATCCCATCCTTCAAAGATAATCACTGATTTCAGTTTAAGTGTATTCTCTTGAGATGTTTCATACATTCACAGCACTAATTTACATACATATTTACCAAATAGGATCATACCCGATTTAATGTATAAAATCTCATCTTTTAGTGATTATGGATTAGCTCATCATATGAATATAAACGAATCAATCCCCTACTGATGGATATTTACATGTTTCTATTTTTCTCACTATTAAAAATAAAGCTTCTGTGAATTTTTATAGGCCTAATTTCACAAAGTTCTTTTCAGGCTTCTCAGGAGTCCCTATCCAAACTTCCTCCTGCTAGCGGGACCTGATGTGAGCTCATTTGTTTTCTCTCTTTACCTTCAAAGTTATCTTGTGCTTCATTTTTGAAGACCCTGACCTCTCTCTGATGACTCATAGCTTAGAAGAAAACAATTTCCTGCTGAATGTCAACGAGTACAGCTTGGAATTTTCTTTCCCAGTTAATACATTTCCATTGCAGTAGTGTCCTTCTAGAAACGAGACGTCCTCCACAGACGTGAACTTTTTGGAAGTTATAGTCAGGTGGGCAGGGGAGGTGTAGGTCAGCTGCATAGAAACCGGGTCAGTTTTGTAAGTGTTCATACACTCACACAGCTGGTGTATCTGGAAGGCTGCCTAGCACAGTGGTGAAGGGTTAAGACTCCCGAAACAAGCTGCCTGGGTTTGGATCCTGGCTCCAGCAATAACTGTGTGTGACTTTGGGCAACTTATTCAGCCTCTCTTTGCCTCAGTTTCCTCATCTCTAAATTAGCTAATTAGAGTCTTATGAAGACTAAATGCATCAATAACTATAATGAACTTCGAACAGCACTGGCACAGAGTAAATTATTTAAGAATTTGAAAAATAAATAAAATCTCCTCTCAACCTGCTCCACATTGATTCAGACACTTTCCAGCACTTCCTAACCTCGTGTTGCTATTCACCTGGGCCCAGGTTGAGAACTTGCAGCAATTAAAGCCCAATTTTTCTACGGCTAATCAACTCATAGGTTGCTAAATTGGTTCTTCATCGTTTACACACTTGCTGTCACACCCCAAGTTTTATTTTGGTCAAATACAGCCTCATAAATGCAATTGAAAACACTTTTATTCTGGTCTTGTTAAAATTACTTTTTCTTTGGATGAAGTCATAAAAGATTAGACAATGACTTAAGAGATGGTTACTATTGGTAAGTTTGTAATAGATCAAATACTTTGGATATTAGAGAACATGGGTATTATTGAATTATATTTTATTAAACTTAATTATTATACGAAGTTTTTAATTCCCAACTTCATTCCAAAACAGATTTGAAACAGTTTGACAAATAGCCCTTAAGGAAAGAAAATACTCCATCGGCGAACTTCTAAAAACAGAGAAATTTTTCAAAGTAAATCCTAACTCTGCAACAGATTTTACTAGGCTCTTTTCCAAAACAGCCTACTAAATCAGCGTTGTTATTTTTTGGTGAAGAAAGGCTCAACAATTACCAGCTTTATTCACCTACAGAAGCATATTCTAGAAACATCCTTTGGAGTACTTACAAACAATGATCTGTTTATACTTTGTGTTGTTTCCCACAGAAGTCGGTCCCAGGTGCTCCGGGAGACTAAAAACACCAAGAATGTTCACAAACAGACACATTAGCAATTTCTTCTGGGAACTTCTTCTGGGCCACAGCGTGTAACCTGAAATATAAAGCAATTTCTCTCACATAACTAACTCTTGTTACAGAATTCCTTTCCGGCAATTGCCATTATGCATATGAAATGATCATTTTTTAGAAACCACACACCAACCCTGTCACATAAAAAACCTGGGACTAATGCTTAGTTTTGCTTCTTTTCAATGGTCTCATATATGATAATCCCTCATTGTAATCTAAAACAAATATGACTAATATAAGATGTTTACTTGTCTTCATGGTGTGACAAGAAAAGACATTTCCATCTCCTTCTTTAGGAGAAATCATATTAAAGTTTTTTATGAGTTGGGGGGGTTAAATGTATGACCAAAGGTAGAATGCTTAATTTTGTGGGAGTCGCCATTTTGATAGCTAAATCAGCTGGTTGGTTAAAAAAAATTGAATGAAGAGTCAAGTTAGTACCTCGGGCCCAATTAGGAAAATTTTCTGAAAGTGTTTGTTCTGAAAGATTCCCTAAAGAAGGTGTTTGTCCTCAACTGAAGGCTCTAACTTATTAATTTCTGTCCTCCTTATCACAACCAAGACATGGTAGGTGCTCAGTAACTGCTGAATTAAATTGACTGTTAAGATTTAGTGAACATTTTGTTTTGGATGCTTGGCCTAAAAGCAAGAACATGGGTTTTGGCGTCAAGCATGTCTCAGTTGAAAATACGTCTGTCCTGCTTCCTTGCCAAAAGACCAGTCTGTTTAACTGTCAGATGATCTCCAGTCTTCTCGTGGATAAAAGGAGAATAAGATGACCCATGTCTCTGGGCTCTGCTGGGAAGAACAGTGATAATGGATGTCAAGTACCCCATGCAGTGAAAAGTGGGCTATGATTATGATGATTATGAGAATAAGACCGTGACCATACTCATCAGAAAATGAGTTTTTCCCTAAGAATTCCAGTCATTCCCTCTCTCTTTGCCATTCATTCTGTTAGTTGATATTTATTTCTAAAAACGTAGTTTGATTTCCTAATTTAAGGTTAAATATTGAATCCAATAGTGCTGTCTGATGTTTGATGAGGGGCCCCAGTGTACCTGTTTATTCTAAACATCAGGTAGGATGATTGAGTTAATGTAGCAAGTGTAAGAAACCAGGTTAAATCTGTATTAGAATCAACTCATTCTGGGAGATGTCTTGTTGTTTGCTTATTTTTTCAAAGGCCATGAGATTTTTGCTTCCTTAGATTGACTGTCTTCTTTACCCTAAAAGCAGAGTGCAGAACATATTTAAATGGGTGATCTTATTGGTTAGTTCCAATGAGTATTTTAACAAGCGGAGCAGACATAACAGCTTGACATGCAGAACTCAGGAACAAGCTGTTGCTTTAAGAGAAGGGAAAAAGACACCTCACCCTGCCCAGGTGTCTAAGAGGCAGAAACTCAGATGAGGATGGGCCAGGCAAACAGGTGCTACCAACACACATCACAGGATAAGCTCAAGGATGTGAAGTGTGAAAAGAACTGTTCACCACCCATGGGCTCTATCAGTGACAGCCGTATGCTTGCACACAGGACCCTTTGTGGGCCACCTATGGGGGTGTCTTTGAATGGCCCAGGCACTGGCAGAGGAACTCTGTAAACATCTTCTGCATCCATGGAACCAGGTTAGAGGATGAGAGAGTCAGAGGCAGTTGAGGGGATGAGGTGTCCAGCTAGAGAGGAGTTAGGAAGGTTTCATCATTTTATTACTTTAGGAAGGCTTTGTCAAACGTGAACGAGGGATGTTTGCCCACACAACTGAGTTCCTTGTTGCTTGACATACAGTTGAGCTACACCTGTCATCAGAGAGCTAATGAAGTGTAACAGCAGGTCCCCGGGCAGCTGCTTGGATGAGCCAAGGGCAACTGGCACCGTTTCATCTTTGGAGCCTGTTTTTCCAGTGGAGTTGTTTGACATATTTCTTACACAGTGGAACATCAGGAATGTTTTGAAAGCAGACAGGAGCTGTTTCTCCAGCTCAGGACCCGATACTGGTTTCAAGGGCATTTCCTATGATCCTCAGTGGGCAGGCACATTGACTTCTGGGAATTTTCTCCTTGTTTTATTTCCATCTCCTGGAAATTATGTGGCTATGGGGGCCTGTTCTCTTCCTGCTGAAAATGTGGTCCTCAGACCAGCAGCTTCAACACGAGAAGCATCGCTCCAAGCAATGGAGCTAGAGGAAAAACAGAACATTCCTGCATCTTCAGCTAGACAGGCCCGTAAGGAAGGCTGGCTTCCAGGTCACACGCTTGCTTGGTACTGGAGTCACTGAAGACTTCTCTTTCTGGTGCTGTGTTCCTGCCTTTAAGCCATGCTGTGTCCACACCTATGACCCGATGCTAAAAGCAGGGCCACGTGTTACTGTGTGGGCTATGGAAAATAAAGTAGCCACCCAGCTTTTTGGATGGTTTCCCAATGTTCCTGATTCTTGGAAACTGAAAAGTGCTTCCAGGGACAGGACTTGTGGTGAGGCGGAAGAGGGAGGAGAGGAAAGTGAGGTGAATACTGCTGACACCGTGGAAAAGGCAGCCTGGGAGGGCCCCTGAATCAGCGGGAGTTCACCTTCCTTCCCGTCCTGTTCTCCTGGCCCCGGTGCCAGGGTCAGTAGTTCATGCGTAAGAAATCAGGATTCTTTGGAGCAATTCATGCTCCAAATCTACACTGACAGTCCAGGTCAATATCCCCACCTCCCCCCACCCAGTATCTGAAGGTCACTTGCACTGCGTCAAGCACGCTTGACAATTGCTCAAAGGGAAGTGAGGGAGTTGTGTATAAATGAATCAACTCACCTTCAATCAACACGACTCAAAATGAATCTTTCAACGATAGACAAGTTTGCATGGCTTTACCTGAATGTTATCATAAAATATAACACATATTATGAACTTCCCAGCTTATGGTTGTACACCAGGTTTGGGGAAGAAATTACTTTGGACATGATCTATAATCCAGGTAATTTCAGCAAGACTGGAGGTAGCATGTTAAGAACGTGTGTTCACATTTTAATGTGAATTTTAATTAGCAACAGTGAGGAAGGAGAAATAATGAAATTAGTCCAAGGTGGTGGGTATCCCCGCTTCTTCCTTCCCTCCACATCCTAACGCGTTATATCACCCTCTCTGTAGGAGTGGCTGGCTCTTTGGGAAGGTATGTACATCCAACATCCGACACGTGGTTGGACTGGAAGGAGGCTCTGGGCCGACTGAGGGGACAAAGAGATGCCGGGCAGAGCCCAGTGAACCTGCACCATGGTTAACAGAGAGTTGGCTCTGCAGATACCTGGATAAATGTTGGAAAACACATTTAGTTGATACAGTATTTACTGTTGCCAGTATTTGTTGATATTGGCAAAGGGCCGAGTCCAGGCTGTGGGAGGCAAATAAAGAATCATACATACTTTATGTTTAGCCGAGAGAGGAATGGGGCAAACCTTTTTCATTTAAGAGAAAATTGGGGTTTCTCCATCTTTTCCAACTTCTGCTATGTGATGCTGCTGGGAGAAAAACTTAATTCCTGGTGGCATCCATTACTCTGTTTGAAGGCAAGAGGCAAAGTTCACTGTAGAAACGCTTGCAGCCCTTTTATGATCCACGTTAAATAGATCCATGTCTGAAATTGTTGCTTGTGCAGAGGGATTTGCCGTGCCCCCTGGGCTCTCAAAGACTTAAGCCATTTGCACAGAACGTTTCAGCCATATTACATAGGCATGTGCTCAAAAGAAGGAAAAGATCTTCACAGGCAGTACCCTACTCATCCCCCCGCTCACGTTGGGTAGGAGGGCAGGAAGAATATCTGTAGAGAAGCCCCAAGTGCTACGAGGCGCCCTGGAGGTTGGCTGCTGCAGTCACTGATGTACTCAGTCTCGGGGCCACCACCTGACCCAGAAGAGGATGCTGCCGGCATCTCCTTGTCCTCCCCCGCCTGCCTGCTATGCTCAAGACTTTGGGGAAAACATGTGTTCTCACCTCACAGAGGATTCATGGCAGAGACCACACCTCACCTAAAAACAAAGAGAGAGAGAGGGCTTCCCGGGTGGCGCAGTGGTTGAGAGTCCGCCTGCCGATGC
>NC_041223.1:15782919-15785340 GCF_002837175.3 Physeter macrocephalus | reverse complement strand
GGAGCCTGTGCTCGGCAACGGGAGAGGCCACAACAGGGAGAGGCCCGCGTACCGCAAAAAATCAAAAAAAAAAAAAAAAGAGAGGGTCATGGGGAGGGTCCATCTCTCTTGACTTCTACCGTTTAGCCATCCTGCTCAATGCTTGTGCGTTGGAAATCATTCCTTGGGTTATGCTAGATACTCACAAGACTGTGTGCACTGCGTGTGTGTGTGTGTGTGTGTTTGTGTGCACATGTATGTTGGGGGAAGTGATACTTACCCTAGAGATGCTGAGGAAAGAGATTCTACATCCTTCCTGGTGTCACCCTGTTGTAAAGAACTAGTCAGAGCCATCGGGCAGCTAAGACTAAGTGCCGACTTGACTGTAGGAGAGGAGTTTTCTTCTAAAATATTGAACTTTCGTGGAAATGAGGGGAGAGTACAGACACAGTCCTGGCTTTCAAAGTTCCGTAGAGAAATTGCTCAAGACCTACACGGGTTGAGAACAAGGCGCACAGCTCCTTCCCTTCAAACCAATCTGGGAGAAAACCACGGAAATCAGAGGTCATAGATCTGAAGAACTGACAGAAAAACTGAGAGAAATTCTGGGGTGGAGCGAAAGCTGTCACGTCCAGGCACGTGTTGTGGGGTGGGGGGGTCCCGGCCGCTTTCCAGGGCACCGCGTACAGATTCAGTGAGGGCGGGACAGGTTGGGGAGCGACTTTTCAAGCGCTGTTCTACCCTCAGTTCCTCACGTCCTTGCCAAAGTCTCAAGAAACAAGCAAAAACAAATAAAAAAAAAAGCAAATGTATAGAATGTCTAAACATTCAGTTACTAGGCTTGAGGGCAGAGGGGCTCTAGCAGCTGGTGGTCTGGCGCTCTACCCCACGCCAGCCTCCCACGCCCTGGCCCCACCCTTGACCCTGACATGACGACTACCTCCTCACCTGCGCAACCTCCGTTCCGGGCACCCTGCGGTCTGCCCACCACTTCCCACGGTCACAGCCTAGGACCAGTCTGCGGACAGCTCTCTAACTTTATCAGGATCTACAATCCGCTGTCGTCACCCTCTTTGCTAGGTCACCCCTCCAATGTTGTCACTTCCTTCTGTATTCAGCAAAGGTCCCTCATCATCCTAATCGCACCCCTTCTTCTACCCCTCTAACCTCTTTCCCTCCAGCCTGCTCTCCTGGAAATAACTCCAGTCCTGGTTAATCCAGTCCCCAACCCGAGAAGCTTACGTGGCCAGAGAACATCAGTGCACACTGCCTAGAAGTCTCACCAAATTTCCTTACAACAGTCATGCTCTGACTCTCCCAGCCAAATATTTCACACCCCTCCTTCCTCCCCAGCATCCAGCACTCCTCCCCCTCCCTACTGGAGACGGTTTATTTAATGACTGATATCACAGAAACACCCAGAAGGATCCTTATCCTCCCACCCCCAAGTTCCCCAGCCTCACCAGACACCCTGCCTTCCCTCCCATCCATAGGACACCACCCTGCTGTCCACTCAGGCAAGCTCCTTCCTCCTGCTTGGGTTCCTCAGAAGCAGACCCTGAGACGAGGATTGGGGTGAAGCAGTTTCTTAAGGCCCCCAGGAGAAACCAGGAGACGGGTGGGGAAGGCGGAACAGGGAGGGGGAGAAGCCAACCAGGGTGCAATTTCAGACGAAACCCCATGGAGCGTTGCTGTGGTTTGATCCTGTAGAACTCCGGAGTGTCACTTGCGTCTTGGATTTGTCCTGCCAGAAGCCCTGGGAGCTGGACTCTCACAGCCCTTACTTACCAGCCACTGGCCAAGGCTGCCCAGGGGGTGCAAGCTCTGCAGGTGCCCACACAGGGGCCCTGCAGCCGGGAGGGAGGCTCTGCAGAAGGACCATAAGTGCGGGCCTTTGGAAGCAAAACACTCTGATGAATACACAGAATACATTCATTATGGGATACGCTGGACTACGATAAGTTATAGGTGACCTGGGCTTTGTCTGCATCCACCGGAAGAGCAGAGATAAGGGGGAAAATTCAACATCTAACAAAACATAAAAGCAGAAAGAACGTTACAGGAGAACTGAAGTTTCTCCAGGGCAGCCCAGCTCCCTTCACTTCAGGGCTTCCTGAGTCACTGAGGGGCCTGCCTCGTCCATGCAGCTGCATCTGCCTCCCGTTCACAAAGCCCAGCATCCGACTTCAAGCGAGAGAGGATAACCGAGAACAGAAGAGCAGAGCTGGCGTCTGCAACCATGGTGAGCGCAAGCAAAGCACCACACTTTTTTTTTTTTTTAATCTTTATTGGAGTATAATTGCTTTACAGTGTTGTGTTAGTTTCTGCTGTATAACAAAGTGAATCAGCTATATGTATACATATATCCCCATATCTCCTCCCTCTTGTGTCTCCCTCCCACCCTCCCTATCCCACCCCTCTAGGTGGTCACAAAGCACCGAG
>NC_041223.1:15780035-15782541 GCF_002837175.3 Physeter macrocephalus | reverse complement strand
TTTTGTTTCTTTTTATGGCTGAGTAATATTCCATTGTATATATGTGCCACATCTTCTTTATCCATTCATCTGTTGATGGACACTTAGGTTGCTTCCATGTCCTGGCTATTGTAAGTAGTGCTGCAATGAACACTGTGGTACATGACTCTTTTTGAATTATGGTTTTCTCAGGGTATATGCCCAGGAGTGGGATTGATGGATCGTATGGTAGTTCTATTTGTAGTTTTTTAAGGAACCTCCATACTGTTCTCCATAGTGGCTGTATCAGTTTACATTCCCACCAACAGTGCAAGAGGGTTGCTTTTTCTCCACACCCTCTCCAGCTTTTATTGTTTGTAGATTTTTTAAAATTCTTTTTTTTAACATATTTATTGGAGTATAATTGCTTTACAATGGTGTGCTATCATGTGTTTGTTGGCAATCTGTATATCTTCTTTGGAGAAATGTCTATTTAGATCTTCTGCCCATTTTTGGATTGGGTTGTTTGTTTTTTTGATATTGAGCTGTATGAGCTGCTTGTATATTTTGGAGATTAATCCTTTGTCAGACAGTTGCTTCGTTTGCAAATATTTTCTCCCATTCTGAGGGTTGTCTTTTCGTCTTGTTTATGGTTTCCTTTGCTGAAAGCACCATACTTGAAAGCCTGGCCCACAGGGAGTGGACACTGCAACCTATACTGTGTGGTGTTGAGAGCAAGGAGGCCCCAAGCCAGACCTCTGGGTTCGAGTCCCAACTCTGCCACTTGGGAGCTGTGTGATCTGCAGTGAGTTCCTGAACCTCTCTGTGCCTCAGTTTTATCATTCATCAAAGGGTGATAAAAATAAAACAGTGTCCACCTCCTGAGATGGCTGTGGGTAAAATGAATTAAAGTAAAGCACTGAGAATAGCCCCTGGCATTTACTAAGCACTATTTTTGTTATATGTACACACGAATTTTTACCAAATTTTAAAAACTAGAATTCATTACTTCTCTTTGATAGTCTCAACATAGATTTATCATGGGATTCTGGTTTAATGTGATGTCAGGCCTGATACTCCTGATGCATCTTTTGCCAACTTCCATGAAAATACTATTGCTTCACCCTCACACCCCCAAAATAATACAAGCTTGCACATTTCCTGAATGTTAAATGTAAGAAAAGGCCACATACCAAAAGCAGATGGAACTACAACAACATCATCAGTACCAATGAGGTGAGAAGTACCTTCCTGATACTTCCATCCTGGGGCTGTGGCCAGAAGGGGAATGAACTAGAGGAAGCAAATAAAACATGTTTAATATGGGTATGTACTAATTATAAAATCAGAAAAATTAATATTAGAAAATTAACAGTGCAACCAGACTATCAGGCTAGATTACCAGTTGTAAATAATTAATATTTGGATGTGGGCAAATTTTACTAAAGAAGGAAAGATACAGCTGGGAGTAAGATTGACCAATAATAAAATCATCCCCTGTTCTCCTCGGTGTATCTCCTTTGGATTCATAGAGAAGTGGTGTAAATATACTGTCCTCAAAGTTCCCTTGATGGAGCAAAGTACCACTTTTATTGCTCAAATGCAGTATCTTTGACAAGTATCTAGTGCCTTGGCTACTTAAGGATTGAAGGACTGTGGCTAGTAAAAATTCTAGTTTTTAAAATTAGGTTAAAAATGGCTTAGTAAATGCCAGCACTATTCTAAGTGCTTTACTTTAACTCATTTTACCCCTCAGCCATCTCAGGAGGTGGACACTATTTTTATCCCCCTTTGATAGATGATAAAACTGAGGCACACTGAGGTTCAGTAACTCACCGCAGATCACCCAGCTCCCAAGTGGCAGAGCTGGGACTAGAGAAGCTGGTGGTCTGGCTTGGGACCCCGTGCTCTCAACACCACACAACGTAGGTTCCAGTGTCCACTTGCTGTGGGCCGTGCTTTCAAATGTGGTGCTTTGCTTTCACTCACCGTGGTTGCAGACGCCAGCTCTGCTCTTCTCCTGTTCTCGGTTATCCTCTCTCGCTAGAAGTCGGATGCTGGGCTTTGTGAATGGGGGGCAGATGCGGCTGCGTGGACGAGGCAGGCCCCTCAGTGACTCAGGAAGCCCTGAAAGTGAAGGGAGCTGGGCTGTCCTGGAGAAACTTCAGTTCTCCCGTAGCGTTCGTTCTGATTTTACGCTTTGCTTGTTATTGAATTTTCCCCCCTTATCTCTGCTCTTCTGGTGGGTGCAGACAAACCCCAGGTTTTCCTCTATTAAAAAAAATCTGGATGTGAAGTTAGTAAACAATTTACGTGAGTGAGCATATGTTACGGAAGTGGAAACAGCTGGCTCTGGGGAGGCTGGTGGTCATGGGTTGTTTTTATGTGGGGAGTCATTGGAACTGCTCCCAGACCAGGCCTGGAGTGTCCCTGTCCTGCGGGCCTCCTGCCTCCCCTCTGCTTCCCGCCCTCCCCCTCCCCTCCCCCTCCCCTCCCCCTCCCCTCCCCCTCCCCTCCCCCTCCCCTCCCCTCCCCCTCCCCTCCCCTC
>NC_041223.1:15768021-15779710 GCF_002837175.3 Physeter macrocephalus | reverse complement strand
CCCCCCCATCCAGGCCCCTAGGTTCCCCCATCCCTCCTTCCTCTTCTCACCTCCCTACCCCTCCTTTCTTCACCCCTCCTCTCCCCTCCTCTAGCTCCTCTCTCCATTCCATTCCTTTCTGTTTGTGCTTTAATGTTGAAAAGCAAAAAGTCTCCCTTCCCAAACTCCCCTCCCTCCTTTTGGAGGGGGTGGCTACGACCCTTATTTTTGCCCCCAGTCCTGCAGGACACAGGGTGGCGGGAAGGAGTGCAGTGGGCTCCGTGGCCCAGGGAGCCTGCCTCCCAAACAGCGGTGACCAGCACCTCTGCCTGGGGTGGCCGCTGACAGGAGAGGCCCAGCGAGGTCAGGGTCAGGACCATGAGAGCCCCTCGTGGGGTGGTGCGCTTGGGGGATTGATTGGAATTACAATGACAGTGTGGAACCAAACTAAATGATTCCCTTTTATGGACAATAACGGTGACAGTATTAACACGGCGACGGTAGCAAACACTTATACAGCATGTAGGACACTCCAGAAACTAGGCGAAGTACTTATATACACTCTTTTCTTCCTCATGACAGCCCTTTGGAGTAGGTGTTATTATTATTATCTCTGTTTTACGAAGGAGGACACTGAGACCAGCGAGGTTAAGTAACTTGCCCAAGGCCACACAGCTAGTAAGCAGCAGAGTTGGGATTCAGACCCAGGCAGTTGGGCTCCAGAGTTTGAGCGGCAGGTTTTAAGATAGCCCTTTCTCGTGCCTCACATGCTGGAAAGACAAACAACCCAACAAATTGGCATGCCTGCTCCATATGAGTGCTCGTGTATAACACATCTAAGAAGTGGTGCATAATGAGATTTTGATGTTCTCTAATTCTTCTGACAGTTTCACACATGATCATGTGGCTGTTTGTAGGACTCTGTTAGTGAACACATTTTGTCTACACGTGTGTATCCCCTGGGTGGTCTGCCAGCCTCAGCCAAGAAAGAATATGGGAAAAGCAAATTACCTATTCATTTATTCAATCATTTATTAATTGTCTACTGTGTGTCAGACCCTGGGTCTGGTTGTAGGGATACAGAAAGAAAAGACTTGGTCCAGTTGAGACATAAATGGTATTCGTTTATTATATTGAATAAATATAAAGTACCTATAAGTATAGTAATATAGTGTGATAAGAACTATCAGAAGAGATAAGCGCTACATGAAAGATGCTGGCGGAACTTTCCCACCTCTCTGGCAGGCATGGCTGAGGCTGGCGAGGGGAGCTATCGGGGGTGTCTTTTCTTTTCACGAAGAGCTGGTGTTTGTGCCTCATCTTGGAGAGTGGGAAGGTGTAGAGTTAGTGAAAACAGGAGCATTTCCTCTCCCAGGATGGAGCCCCAGGGCATGCTGTGGTCCTGGTGGGACACATTTTATTGGTCATGCTTCCTGGCTTGTCATCTGTACAGTGGATGAATTGGTACATTAATTCTCCTCGTTTGACACAAACCCTACCCTCCCTACCCCCTGCCCAGGTGGCAAGTGAGAAGTGTACTGGACAGCATTGTGCAATGCTTCTCAAGGTCAGTTAATGAAAAAATCCTAGTTGCTGCCTGTTTTGGGCTGAGTTGCATCCCCCTGAAATTCATACATTGAAGCCCTGACCCCCATTCCCGTGGAATGTATTTGGAGGTAGGGTCTTTAAAGAGGTGATTAAGTTAAAGTCAAGTCAGTAAGGTGAACCCTAATCCAATAGGGAAATGGGAAATTCAGAGAAGAGAATGGCACACAGTTCCTTGTCTGAAGGAGCTCTGTGCCTTGCAACAGCACACAGAGAAGGGACATCTCCCAGCAGGCCTGGCCTCCTGGCGTGATGTCCCATCCAGAATGCTATAAGCCAGGTCTTCCTCTTAGCCCGTACTCAGTGGAAAGTTAAAACAAGACGAGATTTCACAAATGCATATACACAGCACACGTGTGCTGTCAGACTTGGGATTTCATAGGTAGCAGGATTCCAAGCCCTTCAATTTGTACACAAGCTAAATTTGATGAGCTCTAATTCCACATTCCACCAAAAATATTTTTCCAGAGTCAGACTTTAATTTCCTTACGAAGAGCAGAGAGATGGGCACTTGGAATCTGAGAAGTTTCCTAGAGCCAGGGGTCCCCAACCCCCAGGTCCGTGGGCTGAGCAGCAGGAGGTGAGCAGCAGTGGAGCCAGCAAAGCTTCACCGGCCACTCGCCCTGGCTCCCCATCGTCCGCACGACAGCCTGAACCATCCCCCGCCCCCCGCAGCCGTGGAAAAATGGTCTTCCACGAAACCGGTCCCTGGTGCCAGAAAGGTTGGGAACCGCTGTCCTAAAGCACTGTTTCAAGATAATCCTCTAGCGAACTGAGCAACTGAGTCAGCTGTTTATTTTCTAAAGCAGTAAAGGAGAGAATTGTGCTCTTTTTTTCTAGTCTAGCATGATTGTAATCTAGTTGATTACAAGCCGTTTGCCCCCAATGCCCCCCCAACTTATTTCCGGTAATAAAAAATTAGCAGATAGAACAGGGCTGCTTATTAACTAGAAATCCCATGTAATCACAGTGGTAATATAATGTCTCTTTGAAACATTTTTCAGAGTGAAAGAAGACACTATTAAAAATTATGCGAGGATAAAGTCAGAATCCAGTGTTATTCTAAGCAAACATACAACGATTGTACCAAACACACAAATATTTTTGTCCTAGTTACAGCTGTCACTGAGGAACCTTCCAGGGCATTAGCTCATTGTTTGTTAAATCTTAAAAATCACAGCATACTTATTTATTTAGACAAAGCCGTTTGTATCAACTCATGATATCATGTATTTTCAATATTTCTGACAGCTTTGGCATGTGAAGAGCTGCGCACTTGGGCACCCACCTCTGAACGCCTAGCGTGAGCTGCAGTTCTGCTGACCAATGAAGCAGCGAGTGTCTAGGAAGAGAGCGGAGCCCAGGAGTTAGGGGTCTGCAATTCTAGTTCCAGGCCGGCCATTACCAGCTGCTTGACTACAGTCTTCTAACCTATAAAATATGCAGGTTGGAGCACGTGATTTCTAAGATCAACCATGGCTGTAGCATTTCCACGTAGGAGTAGCTTCGGGACAGTAATCAGGTTGGGGGCCGTGGTTCTTGTCCTGAAGCTGCATTTATATAACAGTCTTCATAAGACTGAGGAAACAGCAATTGTCTGTGTCAAAAAATGGGGGTGGGGGGAGGGAGCCGATAGGAGGTACTTGGGCTAAAGCAACCCTGCCGTGATCCTTTCCTGATTTTGCTCTGAAGTTCGGCCATGAATCTAAGACTTGGGAAGAATAAGCATAGCGACAAAAGATAAAAGACAAACATTGACAGTAAGATCAGAATGAAGCTGAAATGTTGAAATTCTTAGAGAATAAGGGAATATTAGGATAATTCTTTACAAATGAAAATATGAGAAAGTGTAAATGATCACCCTAGCGAGTCTCATTAGCAATAGCTTCATTTGCAATGACTTTTAGCATAGAACTCTCTAGCGTGGTGTTTGTTCGTGGATACCTATTGCATAATCCACAGAAGTTTACCTCAAAAGTTGGAAATTACACTTTTCACCCACCAGAATGGTAAAAAATTAAAGGTGCAATCATAACTAGTGATACAGAGGCTATCAAAAAATGACACCCATACGTTGTTGGTAGAAGTATGAACTGTTTCAACTCTGTTTTAAAAAATAAACTTTACTATTGAGGTATGGTTTACTTAGAAAAAAAACACACCCATTTGAAGTGTACATTGTGATGAGTTTTGACTAATGCAATCACAAATCACCACCAAAATCATATACGGCATTTCTCTTACTCCAAAAATGTTCCCTGTGGCCTATTCTAGTTAATTCTCCCAATGCCCCACCCCAGGTAACCACTGGTCCATTTTCTGTCCCCATAGACTAAATTTATGTTTTCTGGAATTTCATATAAATGGAGTCATATTTCATGCCTTGCTTCTTTCACTCACTATCTCAGTCTAATGTTTTTAAGATTCTTCTATGTTACTGCCTGTACCATTGCTTTTCATTGGTGGGTAACGGTCTACTGCACAGGTAAGTCACAATTTGTTTATCCACTTACCTGGTGTTAGACATTTGGGTTGTTTCTAGTCTTTGCGTATTACGATCAAAGCTGCTATGAACATCTGTGTACAAGTCTTTGTGTGGAATGAACTTTTCATTTCTCTTGGGTAAACACTTGCGAAGGTCAGTCGCTTGTGATGGTTAGTGGTTTTTTGTTTTTTTTTTTTGCGTTATGCGGGCCTCTCACTGTTGTGGCCTCTCCCGTTGCGGAGTACAGTCTCCACGGCATGTGGGATCTTCCCGGACCGGGGCACGAACCCGTGTCTCCGCGTATTACGATCAAAGCTGCTATGAACATCTGTGTACAAGTCTTTGTGTGGAATGAACTTTTCATTTCTCTTGGGTAAACACTTGCGAAGGTCAGTCGCTTGTGATGGTTAGTGGTTTTTTGTTTTTTTTTTTTGCGTTATGCGGGCCTCTCACTGTTGTGGCCTCTCCCGTTGCGGAGTACAGTCTCCACGGCATGTGGGATCTTCCCGGACCGGGGCACGAACCCGTGTCTCCTGCATCGGCAGGCGGGCCCTCAACCACTGCGCCACCAGCGAAGCCCCTGTGATGGTTAGTTTTATGCGTCAACTTGACTGGCTACAAGGTGCCCAGATTAAACATTATTTCTGGGTTGTCTGTGAGGGTGTTTCTGGGTGGCATTAGCATTTGAATTGGTGGCCTCATAAAACAGATTATCCTCCCCAGTAGGAGCGGACATCATCCAGTCTGTTGAGGGCCTGAATAGAACAAAAGGCAGAGGAAGGAGGAATTCAAACCTTTTTTCTGCCTCAGTGTTGGAGCTGTGACATCTCATCTCAACTTCTCCTGCCCTCTGGACTGCCGTTGGCTTTCCTGGTTCTCAGGCCTTTGAACTCGGACTGAATTATACCACTGGCTTTCCTGGGTCTCCAGCTTGCCAACAGCAGATGGTGGGACTTAGCCTCTATAATTGCATGAGCCAATTCCTTATAATGAATATATACGTCTCCTATTCTGTTTCCTTGTATAACCCTGACTAATACAACACCTAAGAGTGGAACTTGCTGGGTTATGTGATAAGCGTATGTTTAACTGTATAAGAAATTACCAAACCGTAGTTCAATCTGATCTTCCCATTTCACATTCCCACCAGCAATTCTAATGACGCATAGTAGGGTCCCATCGCGGTTTTAATGTGCATTTCCCTGATGACTAATGATGTTGAGCATCTTTTCATGTGCTTATTAGCCACTCATACATCTTTTGTGAAGCATCAGTTCAATAAGAGTTCTTTATATATTCTGGATGGAAAATATTTTGGATGATATATATATTGAGAATATTTTCCCTTGGTCTGTGACGTGTTTCCATTAAATAAATTATTTTTGAGGAACAGAAATTTTTAATTTTGATTAATTTAATCAAAATTAATATATAATTAATATATTATATATATTATATATATATATAATGGTCTATATCCTGTACTTTCTTTTCTTTTATTGTTTTACCTTTTACCATTAGGATTGTGACCACCTGGAGTTGATTTTTGTATATGGTGTGAATTAGGGGTCAAAGTTCCTCTTTTTTTTCCTTAAGAATATCTAACAAACCTAGAACCATTTATTGAAAAGACCGTTCATTTCCTCCCACTAAATTAGTGTTTATTTTCTTATCGTTGAGTTGTAAAAGTTCTTTATATATTCTAGATGCAAATGCTTTGCTAGTTATATGTGTTGAGAGCGTGTTCCCCCAGTCCGTCACTTACCATTTCATTTCCTTGACAATGTCTTTTGAAAAGCAGGAGATTTCGCTTTGATGAAGTTCAATTTATCAATTTTTTTCTTCTATGATTTTTGTGCTTTTTGTATCCTAAGAAATCTTTTCCTAACCCCTGGTCATAAAGATTTCCTCCTCTTTTTTTTTTTTTGGAACTTTTATAGTTTTAGGTTTTCTATTTAGTTCTATGATCCATTTTGAGTTGATTTTTGTGTCTGGTGTGAAATGAGTCAAAGTTTAATTTTTTTATTGTTATATCTTTTTTATTAATAGACAATTTTTAGAATAGCTTTAAGTTTACAGAAAAATTGAGTAGCTGGTAGAAAATTCCCATATATCCCATGTCCAATTTCCTGTTATTAACATCTTACATTCCTATGTTATGTTTGTTACAATTAATGAACCAATATTCATACATTATTATTAACTGAAGTCCACAGTTTATTCAGATAGCCTTAGTTTATACCGAGTGTATTTTTCTGATCCTGGATAGGATCAGTCCAGGTTCCCATCCACCCCATTACATTGAGATGTCATGTCTCTTTAGTTTCCTCTTGGCTATGATAGTTTCTTAGACTTTCCTGTTTTTGATGACTTTGGCCAGCAGTTTATTTATACCCTTTGGCCCTGATCACTTCCAGTCCTGAATGTACTCCAACAATGGGCTGCTGTTGGGTCTACTCAACATTTTGACTTGTCGAGTCGGACAGAACCTCATTCACGATGGGCAGCTCTAAACACCTGGACACTTGACGGCTCATGGTCAAATGCTCTATCTTTACCCGAGGCAAGTAGCACACCAAGACGTGGCTTTCCAAAGCTGTAGAATTCTCTCCTATAGGAGGCATGGTCTTTCTCCAAAACTCTAGGGTCTACATTGAGATTCTCCTACTGGGCCTCCCCATCAGCTCCACAAAGTGGCTTTCCACCAGTATCTGGTGTCTGCTGCATCAAGTGGCTTGAGCATTAAGGATGCTTGCACTTCAGTCTGGACTTACACAAAGCCCTTTCCTGCTCTGGGACTGACTCAAGTCTTGCAGCTTTCATAGCACTTATTACGTGGGTCAAACAGCATTCTCAAGTGTGAAATATGCTGGTTCCAGAGCCAGAAGCCACCTACCAAGAATTGTGCTACCTTCTTAGTGCTGAGAAACAACAGATGAATCATTTGTCCTTTAATTTGATGGGATGTCCTGGCACGCCCCTCTGCACTTCACTGATGTGACAGGCCCCTGAATCTTCAAAGAGTTTACTTCCCACTTTTATGGAGCACATGATGGCCTCCAATCTGCTAGCCACTTCTTGCTCATCTGGTTAACATAATGTCTTTGGTATAATGGACTAGTGAGTTATTCTATGGAATGTCCAGGTAGTTCAGGTCCTTATAAATATATCATGACAGACGGCAGGAGAGTTAACATAGCTCTGGGGCAACGCTGTAAATATGTACTCTTGCCTGTCCCATATGAATAAGAATAGTTTCTGATCCTCTTGTCTAATAGGAGTGGAAAAGAAACCATTCACCAAATCATGGGCTGCATACCGTAGGCCTGAGACTGCGCTAATCTGCTCTAGCAAAGACACTACACCTGGCATTGCAGCTGCAGTTAGGGCATGGAGAGAGAGAGTGTGATGGAAGATGAGACTGGAAATGTAAATTGGTGCCAGATTGCAAATGGGCCTGAAGGGGCCACGATGGACTTGGACTTTAGCCTGAATGCATTGAGGAGCCCTTACAGGTTCGTAAGCCATATATTCTCTCCGCTTGCTACTTTCAACCAGAAAACTGTGTTTTCTAACATTTAATGTCTTCCAAATGAACTGTCTCATTAGGTAGAGTGGGTGCTGTGTGCTGTGATCAGGCCTCCTATCAGGATGGAAATATCCACTCTCTGGCTGCCAGAGTGTTGGCTGCTGAAGCCCCACAGCTGTGTCCCAGCCACCATTATTTCCCAAATATAACGTGCACTTTCAACCCTCTATTCCTTTGTATTTGCTATTATTTCTCTGGAATATCTCCCCCACTTCCTATGCCTGGAGAAATTCTATTTATTCCACAAGACTTCCTTAGATGTCTCCTCTCACCCCAGATAGGATTAACTGCTTCCTTCTCCTTCTAGAGTGTTTTGTTCATTATGTGAGTTTAGGACTTGCAGAGATTCTGGGTGTCACAAATGGCGATCCATGTCCTTGGCTCCCCTATGAACTGTGTCCTCGGGACAGCAGTCCGGACCATGTCTCATTATCTTCATGTCACCTGAGGTTTGCACAGAGCCTGACACATGTAGGCGTTCAAGGAATGGTTACTGCATTAAATTTGTTATCTAATTGCACCTGACTCTGGCGTTCAGAAAGGAAAGAAATCCAGGCTTACATGCACACATTTATTCTTTCATAAAGTATGTATTTGTTGTCATGTAACAGTGGGCCCGAAGTAGACTTTTTGTGCTAATATCATGTATCATTCTGAATTTGTAAAGTAAAACTGTCATAAACTTAAAGCTATTCTTTTTCCTTCCATCTGAGCTGGAACTATTTAACCAGGAATGAACGTGACTCTAATACCTTTAAAAACTACTTAATTTCTTGTGTGTGTGTGTGTGTGTGTGTGTGTGTGTGTGTGTGTGTGTGACCTTATACTGTGTTTGGAAACTGCCAGACACTCTTTGATTTATCTTTTATCTCCAAGCATTGACTTCATAATAATTAAAGCAACAAAATAGTGCTGAGAGCAAAGATACTTTTGTTTAGAGTTTCAAATTACAGCATGATTATTAGTTTAACACGAACCCTAATTGAAAAAAATTTTTGATTGAGGCATAAACTGTATACTGCCATGGAGACTCTGAGTTTGACACGTGTTCACATTTTTTCGGGTGCAAATATTTGGTGGAAGGATTGCCAGACTAAAGTTCCCAGCCCTTGACCATTTTTTTTAAAAAACGTGAACCACAGATTGACCTGCATGTATCATCTGCCTTCCATTGTCTGCATTATGCAGCAAGTGTGTGCATTAGACAATAAACAAGACATTTAACCAAGCTAGAAAACTGCTCACTGTATTAGTTAGACCAACTTACCACTAACTTTAAGGTCCCAAATCACAGTGGCTTAAACATAATAGGAGGGTACAGAGTGCATATCTCCCTCATGCAAAAGTCTGAATGTAGGCAGTTGAAGGCTTTTATGGCAGCTCTAGGATCATGTGGGCCCCGGGTACCTCCAACTTTGTGTTCCACCAACCCAAGGGCCTGGTCCTCATTCTTCTGGTCCAAGGTGAAGCACTGGCCATCATATCTCCGTCAGAATGCTGAGTGGGTAATGAAGAGAAGAATCCCCTATCCTTTCTAAGGGCATTTCCTGGAACTTGTAGATATCACCTTTTCTCATATCCCATGAGATGGATATGACTGGAACTTAGTTCTGTGGCTACAAACAGCTGCCTAACGAGACTGGAAAATACAGTCTTTATTTAGTATGGCCATGTGCCCAGCTAAGTATTGGTGGTTACTATTACTGAAGAAAAAGGGGAAAATATACATTGTGGACCACTGTATCTCTGCTATATGAACACATACCAAAGAGAAAACTCAATGCTCAGATGATGTTTTGCAACCTAGTAAATTGGAGGATTCCAGCTTTGAGGAAGCCGTCTTTGTTTGTCTTCATTTCTTCCACTTTTGCCCAAACATAACTCTCCCACTTCCATTTCCTGTTTTCCTGTGTGAGGCCATGTGTTCATCAGGGCCTCTATGGCTTGGCAAGCTCATTTCACAGAGGGCCTTGGAGTTGGCTTTGGTTATTCAGGAATGCATCTCATTTGCCCTACATGAGCTCAACTTCGAGCATCAGAATCATTTGGCAGAAATCATTTATTTATAAACAATCATTAACCTTTGCTTAAGGGTTCTGTTTTGCTTTGGGTTTGCTAACACTAAACCACTGGCTTTCTGAAGGTTTAGAAAAATAACACTAGCAAGTTGAGGAAAAGAACGGGGGTCATAAGGTGGGAGTAGGAAATTGAAGTTAAAAATTACTTAAATGGTGCCCTTGGAGCTGCTTCCACTGTCAGAGGAGTGAGTTTTTCTATCTCTTTCTCTACAACCTGGAATTTTCATCATTCTCATAAACCACATCAATGCCAAAAACGTTTTTGGGGAGAAAACTGCTCTATAAGCTTAACATTATCCTAATGCTGCAGGAAATACAGAAGAAATTTATGTCCTGGACTTTGGGAGGTAGAGTACTGTCATGGGAAGGACAAGGGTATGGATTTAGTCAGGATAAAATAGGCTACACTGCAGTAACAAGTAAATTGTGAAATGTCAGTGCTTGACCACAATAAACATTCATCTCTTACTCAGCTTTCAGTCTCAGGCAGGGCTGGCACCCATCTTCCATCTCATAGGACTGTTATTTGGAGCTCACATCCTTCACACTTGCTACGAAAGGAGAAGAAAGGACTGGGGCTCTGAGCAGGATGTTTTTAAGGGCCAGGACTGGACGCTTCTTTCGTATAGGTCAGAGGTGCCTAGGCCAGAGTTCAGGCACAGGGCAGGAACCGAACTGCAAGGTCGACTGAGGCTAAGAGCCTAGTCTCCCCGTGTGCCCAGCAACAGGAAATGGCGTAGCAAACACATGACAATGTCTCTGTCACACTGGACTTAACTCCCAGTTTTTCTACTTTGTATCTTTATGATCATGGGTAAGTCACACAGTTTTCCAGCCTCGGTTGTCTTATATGTAAAATACTATACATAATAACAACTGTTTGGGTGAAAGTTAAGTGCCTGACATCTAGGTGTTCATGAAATGCTAATTCCCATCCTTTTTTTAAGAGGCATATACAGTGTTGGAGGCAATATTTTACATACATGCAAAAACTAGAAGCATCTCCAAATTTGTCCGGAAGACTACCTGCCTCCGAACCCCTGGGAGTGATAATTAAGATGACGTTTCCTCCCCCGCTCCCACCCAGAGAAAAACACCAAAAGTATGAATCTTGAGGTAGGGCCTAGAGACTGTCATTTTATATTTTACATTCTCTTCCCAGATTTTAAAAAAATTGTGGTAAAATATACATAACATTTACCATCTTAGCCATTTTTAAGTGTACAGTTCAGTGGTGTTAAGTACATTCACATTGTTCTGCAATCACTCTCCAGAACTCTTTTTGTCTTGCAATCTAAACTCTGTACCCATTCAACAGCAACTTCTCATCTTCCCTCCTCCGGCCCCTGGCAACCACCCTGCTAGTTTCTGTGAATTTGACTATACAGGTACTTCATGTAAGTGGATTCGTACAAGTATTCAGCTTTTTGTGACTGGCTTATTTCACTTTCAATCATGTCGTTAAGTTTCATCCATGTTGTGGCATGTGTTGAAATTTCCTTCCTTTTAAAAATTGAATAATATACGTGTGTGTGTGTGTGTGTGTGTGTGTGTGTATGTAGATATAGACAAAGATGTAGATATACCACATTTTGATTATCTATTCATTCATCTATGTACACTTGGGTTGTTTTCATCTTTTGGCTATTGTGAATAATGCTGATATAAAGGTGGGTGTATAAATATCTCTTTGACAGCCTCTTCAATAAGTGGTGCTGGGAAAACTGGACAGCTACATGGAAAAGAACAAAATTAGAACATTCCCTAACACCGTACACAAAAATAAACTCAAAATGGATTAAAGACCTAACTATAAGGCCAGACACTATAAAACTCTTAGAGGAAAACATAGGCAGAACACTCTATGACATAAATCACAGCAAGATACTTTTTGACCCACCTCCTAGAGAAATGGAAATAAAAACAAAAATAAACAAATGGGACCTAATGAAA
>NC_041223.1:15745469-15767823 GCF_002837175.3 Physeter macrocephalus | reverse complement strand
GGCAACAAGCACATGAAAGGATGCTCAACATCACTAATCATTAGAGAAATGCAAATCAAAACTACAATGAGGTATCACCTCGCACCAGTCAGAATGGCCATCATCAAAAAATCTACAAACAATAAATGCTGGAGAGGGTGTGGAGAAAAAGCAACGCTATTGCACTGTTGGTGGGAATGTAAATGGATACTGCCACTATGGAGAACTGTATGGCGGTTCCTTAAAAAACTAAAAATTGAACTACCATACGACCCAGCAATCCCACTACTGGGCATATATCCTGAGAAAACCATAATTCAAAAAGAGTCATGTACCAAAATGTTCATTGTAGCACTACTTACAATAGCCAGGACATGGAAGCAACCTAAGTGTCCATCGACAGATGAATGGATAAAGAAGATGTGGCACATATATACAATGGAATATTACTCAGCCATAAAAAGAAATGAAATTGAGTTATTTGTAGAAAAAAAAAGGTTCTGAGGAACCTAGGGGCAGGACAGGAATAAAGACACAGACGTAGAGAATGGACTTGAGGACATGGGGAGGGGGAAGGGTAAGCTGGGACAAAGTGAGAGATTGGCATGGACTTATATACACTACCAAATGTAAAACAGATAGCTAGTGGGAAGCAGCCGCATAGCACAGGGAGATCAGCTCGGTGCTCTGTGACCACCTAGAGGGGTGGGAGGGAGACACAAGAGGGAGGGGATATGGGGATATATGTATAACTGATTCACTTTGTTGTACAGCAGAAACTAACACACCATTGTAAAGCAATTATACTCCAATAAAGATGTTGAAAAAAAAATTTAAAAATAAATAAATAAATATCTCTTTGAGATCCTGCTTTCAATTCTTTTGGGTATATACACCTCGAAGTGGAATAGTTGGATTATATGGCAATTTTATTTTTCGTATTTTAAATCAGATGATTCTTCTGTCCATCAAAGTTTGAAATGCACTAGACTAGAGTCCAAGAAACGATATAATCGAGGGCTCAATTTGAGCAGTAAGGCAATACATACTATGGGAGGCTAGGAAGGGAGAGGAGAGAGTAGGAAAGACTAACCATGGGAGGGGAGTGCTCCAGAGAAAGGGTGAGGATTGCAAGCAGCCTCGAAGCAGAGGTTTGAATAAAATGAAATGCAAGGAGAAGGCAACCTAGGTGGGAAACCACAGAAGCAAGTCAAGGAGACCATGAGAGCAGCAGGTAGCGGGAGAGAAGAGTTACGCTGAATCCTCATGGGGGATGAGGTTGTCAGGAGGAGTGGAGTTAGGTTATCACAAGGCTTGCCAACCAGGCCAGTGGATTCCGATTGAACGCAACAGGCAATAGGCAACTCCTGAAGGCTCTGAAAGAGAAGAGTCATATGACAATTGCCGTGTCATCATCCAGGAAAATTAATAACGTCAACAAAATGGTATTAAAAGTGCAGTTCTATATAAATTCCACTGTAGTGAGGATCCTAATAAAATTGTATAAATGGTTACTGTGGTGTTATAAATTAAAATGAACCCAACTTTATAATGACGATGTCCTCCTCTACCCACTAGAAATTTCTAACCAGCATCTTCCACAATACCTAGCAAATTTTAGGTATTTATAAACAATGCAAAATGCAAAAAAACCTAGCAAAATGCCAAAAGATCTTGCCTGAATGGGCTAAATAATATCAAACAATGTGTAAGAAAGTGCTGTGTCTATGGGGTTTTTTACAAAAGCTAGTCAGAGTTGTGGTATTTGAAAAATTTTGATGTTATAGGTCTACCATCTATTAGTTGCAACTTTACTTAACCTCCTTATGTTGTAGTTTCTCATCTCTGAAGTGGGGATAATGGACCTAACTCATAGAGTTTTTGTGATGATTTAATGTATGTAAAGCACTGAACACAGGGTCTGGTGCTGAATAATGAATAAATACTATATTAATATTATTCTCTGTACTCTTTAAAGAAATAAATGAAGGTTAATCAAATAATTTCCTGTTCTAACAAGAAATCATCAAGCATCAGAAACTTTCAAACTCTTACTTTCCCTCTATTGATCTTGAAGATATTCTCCACATGAACTTTCTAATTTGGAGCAAAACAAACTAAGGCATTTTTTAGAAAACCTACATTTTAATCGTCCTCAATAGGTCTTCAAAGACTTCACTTTTTTTTCTCATTGGTCCAATTTTCCATTTTTTAATCCTTTTTTTCCCCTGAATTTTCTATGTCATCCTTCTTAAAATGTAAGGTATTAAACAATAAGGAGCTGACCAGGAGTGGGAATTGAAGGAAGACTGGCTGGGCTGAAGAGTCTTGGGGACGGGGCCCAAATCTGTTTTGTTCAGTGCTGAGCCATATGCCTTAGGCACACCTGACGTGTAGCACCAGGAGACCCATCAAAGACACAATGACTTGCGGCCTCCCAGGCCATCCTTCATCACCGCCCATCAGTTGTTGCTATTACGAATTCCAAGGAGCACATAACAATCTGATGAAAGACAGCAGATCATTGCATATGGCGGCACTGACAGTGATGACCTCAGGAAACATTTTTAGGGAAAAGTCTGAATTGAAAGAATATTATTGCACCTCCAATAACTACAGAGTTGAATCATTGATGAGGCAAACCAAGCCTGGGAAAACAATGTGGAGATAAAAAGAAAGGGAGCAAGACAGGAAGGAAAAAAATGAAAGAAGAAAAACACAAAATCAAAACGATAAACTATTTTTTGCCTCGTGAATATATTCCTAGGCAAACGCACCTATAGGATGGCAGCAGTTAATCAGGAAGAACTACTCGCTAAGTACTGGTCATAGATGTTTCTCGGAAGTAGCCATCATTAGGAAATATTTTGAAAGTTTATAATCAAGCAGAGACAAGACAAGTTAGTCTTGATGTGACCAGTGTTCTCGGGGCCATATGTTCACTGTATTAAATCACTGACCCGCTTCAACCCCCTCTGAGCTCCTAAAGGTCATCAGAGCATGAGGCCCCGTGAAATCAGGACTCTCTGAATTGTGTTCATTAGTGAGTGTTTACGGAAGAAGAGCGCTGTAGGAGCGGCACGACGATCCTCAGAACCAATGAGTGCTTATGGGCTGTGCTGGCCGAGGCTCCCATTTGGGTCAGTGATAGAAAACTTGAAGAGCTGTGGATTCATTTATGAGTCAAATCAAACCCCTGGAAAGGTAGTGAGAGTCAAATACTAGGAGACCTGCAAGCTCTCAAAAAACTCAAGCTAAGGAGCCTAGGACTTGGCTGGGCCCCAGGTCACCAAGATATACCCAAGCTGTGACTAGGGAACATTGCTCACATTGAGTGGCAAGGAGCCAGATAACTTTCCTGACCCTGAAGAGAACCCTGGGTATCATAAAAGAGCTTGGCTTTTTTGGATTTCCTGGCCAAAATTTCTTTGATTTTTCTTTGATTATCTTTGTATCATAAAACAGAATTATGCAAGTTTGGGAGGTTTGGTGGTTAGTTTTATATGTCAACTTGGCTAGGCTATAGTACCTAAGTATTCAACTAATCACTAATCTACGTGTTTCTCTGAAGGTGTTCTGTAGGTCTGGTTAACACCTATAATCAGTTAACTTTAAGTAGAGCAATGACCCTCAGAATGTGGTGGGCCTCATCTAATCAGTTGAAGGCCTTAAGACCTAAATTGAGTCTTCCCCCAAGGAAGAAGAAATTCCACTTGTGGATGACATCATCAGCTCCAAAACAAAATTATGTGCTCCTGAGATGATTCACAGAGAGTTCCACTCTGGCCATCTCAATTAAAATATACTGAGTTGTAGTTCCCTTACCTGTAAGTTTTTTGAAAAATTAAGTAAATGACTAGTTAGATGAAATAATCTGTTTAACATTGTAGTAAAGAGAGTAGCACTTGATAGGTATAATAAATATAAGTTCCTTTCTCTTCTCCCTCTGAATTGTTTCTCCCCCAAAAAGACTTTCAACTGTTTTCTCCATTCAAATGACCTCATGTAGAAATTGAGCCAATAGGCACCCTGGATGTCTATGATACTTTTTTGTTTGGATTGCTTTGCTTGTTTATTTGAGGTCTTCCTCTGGTATACACTTGAGATGAATAAATCAAGAAAATTCAAACGATGGACCCACACTCATGCATTTCCTTCCATAATTAATAACAAAATCAGGCCCTCAGATGTTCACAGAAATACATATATGAGCACCAAAGTCCAGCTAAAGTATATAAATGTTCACTTCTCCCACCTTGCTGGTCTGAACACATTTCCATTGGAAAACAGAATTCTTTTCTAATGCACAGTTTCAACATAACCACACGAAAGAAGCAGACATATTTTTAACCTGTGAGCTTTGCCAATCTCTCCCTAAACCTCCCATGCTCCGTTGTGAGACCCGGCCGTGCCTTCAGGCCCATCCTACAAACTCTATCTAGTTTTTCTCCACACAAATTTTCTGTTCTAGTTGGTTCTACCTCCTCCCTCATGAACCAGACTTACATCCCAGGTGGAAAGCTGGTGGCATGAGGTCCTCATATGGCCCCAACACCCATCTTGTGTGAACTTTGCATCCAGCCCACACAGGAGCTTAAGGTACTAAGCTTGGATACAGTGGCAGCAGCCTGGCCTGCTTCCTACCTGACCCATAACTGCACTTCCCACAGGCTTTGAGTTTGCCATCTTTGCTGTCTACCTGTATTCGGCTTGTTCCATTTGTTTGGTCTACCCTTTCCCTTCATATCCTAAGTGTCCCTCAAAACCTTGTTGTTCTCCCCTGCTTTCCTTGTCAACCCTCCGTGTTGTTCTTATGTACCATTCTGGTCACCTTGGATGGGAATGGCCATTATGGCTTAGTCCTGGATTTTTTTTGTTTTTTAAAATTCTTGTCACAGATTATCCTTGGCTTTTGGTAGTTCTGGCTCCCTTACAAAGAAGCCAATCTTTACAAATTTTGACATAAATAGCCACACAAATGCAAAAAGTTCCTTTAATTCTTTGAACTCACAAGATGAGTACAAATAGCTACAATTACAAATATAAAACTAGTATCATTGTTTTTCTAACAGCGATGATGGGTTGTGGAGGTCAATCTACCCACCTAGCCAGGCTCGTGGGTAAGCCAAGGTGCAAACGTGAGCTTGAAGCCAAAGAATTTAATTTTGAATCAAGTTGCTAAATGAGAAACAAGTAAACCATAGAGTTCCTGTCTACCCAGTGACTCAACCTGAACAAAATGACAAGTTCAGATGCCCCTGCCCGATCCAATCCTGGACTCAATGACATTTTCTTTTGTTCAATGTCAGGAATTTGCTCCAGTTTCTGAATGGGTTGCTCACCTCCTTGACAGAATGCAGAATGACTCCTGTTTCCCTCTTGTTTCCTGAAGGATAAACACTGACCTAAAATCCCTTTTGTCAGTAAGTCTGGAAGGAACCCATCTTCACGTGAGCGCTTTTTCCGGTCCTGCTGCAGTTGTTTGTAGCCTCAAAGGCCATGGCAGGATGTTTCTCTCCTAAATTCCTCAGGGCTTCTTATCCCTCCGATGTCCTTGAACAAGTAAACACGAATGATGTAATGCCAGAGGTCTCCTAACCTACATTCATCAGAATAAAACACCTCCCTGGGCCTGACCACATAGCTTTGTCTTAGTAAATGGAGAACTTTGTACGTGTGTGTATAGATGCATGTGTATTTCTATGTGTTTGTATCCATACATGTGTATATATAATATATACATATATTCATACATGTGCATATACACATGTGTATGTATATATGAACGTGTGTCTTTGGAGTTTTATCTATCTCTACAGCCCTACACAAACATTTTGACAAAACTATTCAGCTCACTGCTGAGGGCAACTTAACATTTTTTTTTAACTTACCATTTTTGAATGTCTGCTATGTACCAAGTAACATGCCTGTGTCGTACAAGCCCGTGTAATGGGTACTATTTTACAGATGAGTAAACTATTTTACACATCACACAACTAATAAATGCCTGCGCTGAGACGTGAGCTCAGGGGCTTCTGGCTTACAGCCTTTCTCTCCGTGGCCTCTCCAGCTCCCTACTCAGGATGCTTCCTGTGGAAGGCTCTTCCCGTTCCTCCTGCATCTGCCATCCTTTAAAAGCGCCTAAGGTTCTGCTCCTTCCTGAAACCTCCCTTTCCCCAGGTCTCCGAGTTCTCCCCCTCGGTGAGGTGCTGCAGCCAGCTGCCCTGACTCCTGTTCATTCCCAGGGGCTGACCCTTAGCGTCCTTTCCGGCTCCGTATTCACTGACGTCACCCTGGGAGCTTGAAATCGGCGGCGGTCGGAGTATTTAGTCCACAGATGTAGTCAGTGCTTTCTCTTCGGAAAGGCGCTTGTGAAAGACTCAGCAGCCCAACAAACACCCTCCTCCTTTAAACTTTCAACTTAAATTATGCAGATGTAGTTATTCCTTCCAAGGTTAGGTATTCTTCACATATGCAGGCCTCCTCTCTCAATTATATTTCATGAACCACTTGAGGGGAGGGATTTCCTTCCTCTACCTCTTTATCACCCCGAGAGCCCCAGGGCTGTGGAACCAGCCGCGGCCGTGAGCACGTGGTTGGCAGATGGTGATAAACACAAAGTGCGCGGATTCGGCTTATGAGAACGCGAGCGTCCCCTCGTAGAGTCAATCTGTGCTGAGCCCCCTCCCCTGCTGTGCCCACCTATGCCTAAAGCCTGGTGAGCTCCAACCGGGCCTCCCGTCCTTTCTAGCCCTCCAAATACCCTTCCCCATCTTTAGCATCTCTAGCAGCACCATTCTCCAGCTCTCAGGCCTGAAGCTAGTTTTGTCTTTACTTTTGGGTCTCACCATCTGTGCTACTCTGCTAGGGCTACCACAACAATTACCACAAACTGGGAGCTTAAAACAACAGAAATGTATTCTCACTATTCCTGAAGCTAGAAGTCCAAAATCAAGGTGTCGGCAGGGCCGTGCTCCCTCTGAAGACTCGAGGGAAGAATCCTTCCTTGCCTCTTTCAGCTTCTAGTACTTTCAGGCGTCCTTGGCCTTCCTTGGCCTGAAGCTGCATCACTCCAATCTCTGCCTCTGTTGTCTCACGGCCTTCTTTCCTGTGTGTCTCTGTATCTCAATATCCACATTTCTCTCCTCTCAGACACCACTCATACTGGATTTAGGGTCTGCTATAATCCAGTATGACTTAGTTTTTAACTTGATTACATCTGCAAAGACCCTGTTTCCAAATAAGGTCACATTCACAGGTACCAGGGGTTAAGACTTGAACACGTATTGTTAGGGGACATAATTCAACCCACCGCGCCATCCCAGCTGTCAACATTTAGTTTTTGCTCCCTTGCCTTTGATCTTCTGCTTCCATAACATCAAGAATGCAGACACTTCTAAGTAACTTTTCTTGGACTCTTTAAGGACTGGTGGGAACACCCAGCTTCCCCCATGGGTTGTCTACCACATGGACAAACTTCCTGGCCACTGACCACTTTCTGGACGGGTTTCTGACCTCACTCCACACTGCTGCATGCGTCCACTGATTCCCTTGGGGCCCTCTAACCAACTCTAGTGGTCCCTCCCCAGTGGCCTCCTCATCCCCTATATTGCTCATTATTTTTTGCTTGTTTCTTTATGTTAATCACACAAATATTAACATATATTTTTATTTCCACCTTTCTTGCAAAAATTAAATATATACATAGATACACATATACATATATATGCAATCTGTTTTTAATTTTCTAAATTTGACACCATATCCTAAAGGTCTCTTCATATTTGTAGTATGTAAACAGATATTCCCATTATTCTTTTTTTTTTCCATTATTCTTTTTTATACTACATAATATTTCATTGTGCGGATCTACCATAGTTTAATAACCAATCTTTAATTGCTTTCTGCTTGGGTTATTTCCAATCTTTTGCTATTCCAAATAATGCCACAATAAATGATTTGTCTGCATACATCTTTTATTATGTGTACAGGTATCTCTGTGGGACATTATCAAAAGTGGAGTTTCTGGGTCAAAGGGTAAATGTGCCTGTAGTTTCATTAGCTTTTGCCAGATACCTCTCCACAGGGACAAGACCAACAATGTATGAGAGTCTATTTCTACTATAGTGTTACCAACAGCGTCAGATGTTTGCCATTTTGATAGGTTAGAAATGGTATCTTGCTGTAGTTTCAATCTGTACTTCTCTTATTGTAAATGAAGTTGAGCAGCTTTTCATGTTTAAGGGAAGTTAATCTACATTTTTTAACAGAATTTTTTGGCAATTCTTATGCATATGGCTCTCTTAAAGATCCTGGCCCAAAGCCAAAGAACTTGAAGGAAAAAAAATGGTGAAATGGATGCTAATGCTGAGAAGAAGCTTCCTATCCTGCTAACCTCTGTTAGCAGCCCCACAAGGAAGGGTCTCCCATGGGCACACGCTCCCCAAACGACTTTGTACTCAAAGAGTTTCCCTTACTTCATCGTAAGCAGATAAACTAGCAGGTTTTGTAAGATGTAGCCCATTACCCACTTCTAGGCTGGATAAGAAGATGTGAGGGGACATTGAAGTGCTGGTAGAAGACAGGCTTTCTTTGGGGCATTAGCTGTCATGTTTTGTTCCCCTACTTCAAGGGGGATGGGAGGGGGCACCTCCCCTGTGACTCAAGCACAGGGTAGAGGCTTCGTGGGGCCCAACAGGAAGGCTTGGCATCAGTGGCTGGAGATTGATGGCCACGGCAACTGGTATCTGATTCACACTGGAAACACCTAGAGGTGTGACACTGCAGTGGAAGCATGAGATGTGGCTGCTTTGGGTCCATCTGTTCTACGGTGACCCACATCCCCATTTGTCCAGGACTGAAAGATCTCTTGGGATGTGAGACTTTCAGTGCTAAAACCAGGACAAAACCATCATGGTTGGTCACCAAGAGTGAGGCAAAGATACAATGTTCTGAGGAGCAGGACGTGGACTCTGGAGACATTATCTAGCCGTGAGTCATCCTGAAAAGATTCCCATTCTAAAGGAGCAGCTGGAAGGGCCAGGGATCCCAACAGACAGGTGAACAACCAAATGCCAGACTTACACGGGAACCACAAGCAGCCAGACTGAGAGGCATTGTCAGTGCAAAGAACTGCAAGGAGGGCTTCCAGAGGGCCTCTTCAGGGGAACCCAAAGACATGCCACCACGATGAGCTGGCGTTGCACGTCTGACAGAGGTACCAATCCTGTCCCAGCTAAGGACTGTGCTCTTTTCCTCCAGCTCTCTGTGGTGGACGCTGGGATGCCCTGACACAGGATGAAGGACTTAGTCCCAGCTCCTGGAGTGCTACCGACAGACCCCACTCAGCTATTTGCTGCCCAGAGGGCTGGACTATGCAGCGAGCCATCTGTTCAAGGCCACACCCGCTTCCTGGGGAGGCCAGTATGCAATGGCTGATAGACATGGGAGAATAAAGGCCTGATCCCCTGGCCTCAACTGGACAGCTCTGAAGAGTCACCCCAGCTTCAAAACTCTCTGGGGTCAGCAAAGGCCCCATCAAGACAGCATCGCAGGGGCTTCCCTGGTGGCGCAGTGGTTGAGAGTCCGCCCGCCGATGCAGGGGACACGGGTTCGAGCCCTGGTCCGGGAAGATCCCACGTGCCGCGGGGCAACTGGACCCGTGCGCCACAACTACTGAGCCTGCGCGTCTGGAGCCCGTGCTCCGCAGCAAGAGAGGCCGCGATAGTGAGAGGCCCGCGCACCGCGATGAAGAGCGGCCCCCGCTCGCCGCAACTAGAGAAAGCCCTCGCACAGAAACGAACACCCAGCACAGCCAAAAATAAATAAATAAATAAAAATAAATTAAAAAAAAAAAAAAGACAGCATCACAGCTCAGCCCTCTCCACCCCTCCTCCTCTCCCTCTCCCCCATGCCCTCCTTTCCCCTCCTCTTCCACAGGTGATGATGGCCAGGTTTTGTGCAGAGGCAGGTAAAACAACTGGTACAGAGTGAGTTGACTGGGGCCAAGGGGGTTTTGGCTCACACCCTGAATCAGGTCATTCAATACACCACCCTTATAGTAGCTTCTGGACTCTTTCACTATCCACAAAGATGGGTCAAATCGTGCTATATCTGCTCCTTATTTCACAAAGACCTCTAAAAGAAACAAAAGGTGATTCAAACTCTGAGACAGAGGCAGTCAAAGGTCTAAAGGTACTATTTTAAGGCCAAACGTAGCCCTCAGAACAGCACTGCTAAGGTGACCACAAGAAAGATGTGGGGATTCTATCTGAGTCACTTAACTCAGGGAGTCCTTAACCTAGTTTGCCAAGTGAGTTTAAACCACCTCCCTAACAGAACCGATGTGGGCCATGTGTTAGCCCTGAACATATGTGAAAGTTTAAACTCTTACCCGGACCTTTTCTGAACCTTTGAAGACCCCCCAATCACGTTTTATCGGGGGCATACATGATTTTTGCAAAAGTACTTTACATGTTCAGCTGACATCATGTCACTACTGGCTCAAGAACAGAAACCTTGGACTGTCTTTTCAGGGGTGTGGAAGCCATGGGACCGCTGGTGGCAGTCCCCTCCCTCCAATTCTCAACAGGTGTTCCAGGCATTGGTGTGTTTGAGGGGTCTAGAGAGCCTAAGAAATGAATGTGCGTCCAGTTATGTTTTCACATCAAGGGTCAAACTAAGAACACCACAGGTCAAAAGGAACCAGGAAAAGGAAAAGAAAAATACACTTTATCCACAAAATGTATTTTTAAACATCTTTTTCCTGTGCAACCTGATTCCTCCATTGAAGAGGAAAACGTTAAAAAATAATAATAATTAAAAATAAATTCTTTTCTTTTTCAACTCACCTCAGGATTAGAATATTTGAGGAATGGAAAGGATCTTATAGTATTTCTTTGAATCAAACCCTTATTGTATGTAGGTGAAGAAATGGTACCAGACGCGTGACCTGCTAGTTAGCGAGGGGACCCAATTCTGCTGATACAGAGCTCCCCATTGTAACGATCACTTATGTGTATATTTATTGTATTCTGCGACTAATAATCTCACTTAAGAATTTCCAGGTTGCCCAGGTTCTCCTCCAGATAACAAGCGTATTGGAAACATTGGGTAACTTGTTTCATATCTCACAGCTAATAACTTGTCACACTCCTTTTTAAAATTCTTCAGTTATTCTCCATACATTTTGAGAGAGCGCTTCCTGGCACCACCCTCTCAGTGGCTCTGCCCTCTCAGTGGCTCCGCCCCCTCACTGGCTCCACCTTCTTTCTGGTCCCTCACATCCTTCCAGACCCTTTCTCAGCCCTGGTGTGGTTTCCTACCTGGTGCCTTTCTGCACCTGCCGTGCCTCTGATGGCATCCCCTCCCATGCAGAGGCTTCTGGGGTGAAGAGCAGAGGCCTGCAGGTCAGGGCTGGGGTCTCAGCTCCAAGACTAGCTGCGCTGGGTGAGCTGTGTGGCCCCCTGAGATGCGGCTTCCTCACCTGTGGAAAGGGAAGCTGGGACTAACGTCTAGAGCTGCCTCCTAGACGTCTGGCCACTGGCTCTGACACCAGATCCACAGCGTGGCTCAGCCAATGCAATGCCCAAGGCCTCACTGCCTTCTTAGCTCACCTCCCTGACTCTCCTTTACTCCCTTTTTCTAACAACATGTCAGAGGAAACTAAAACCAGGTTCCTGGGGAAAGACATTCCCATCAACGATCCCTTCAAAGTTGACACCAAGAGATTGGTGGGCACCTTTTAAAGCTTAAGGGCATTTCATGAAGGTTATTTGCAATGCAGAGATTTTATTTTCTTCAACGGCATTGTGCATGAATGAATGAAAAATATGTTTCCCTAGGACCTTAGTTGAAAGGTCACTTTCTCAGGGATGCATTCCTTGATATCCTTAGGTCCCTTGTTATTTGCTGACATGATATCCAGTAATTTTCCTCATCAGGATTGTAATTAAATAATTACGTATGCAACTATTTCCCATCCACTTGTGCAGCTAGACTGTAAACTCCATTTCTCTTTTCACTGTTTGATCCCAGCACCTAGTGCAGCATGTGACACAGAGTAGAACCAAAAATATTCAGCAAATATTTGTTGAATGAGTGAATAGCCAGCCTCATCCTGGCTCTGAGTGTGGTTGGTCTGCAGACTGGCAGCAGCCTCCTCACCTGGGAACCTTTTAGAAATGCAAATTCTAGGGCCTCACTGCAGCCTTATTGAATCAGAATTGGTGGGGTTCGGCGGGGGGGCGGGCAGCAATCTATGTTTTAATAAGTCTTCCGGGTGACTCTGGTGCACACTCGAGGGTTCTGGTGAACTAGGTGAAGGTTTAGCACAGACTCTATCCCACAGGGATCTAAACAGTAGGCAGGGGTGGGGGCAGGCAGAAACCTAAACCCATTGGCTTTGGAAGCACAGCAGGGATGGGGAGGAGGATGTGAGTGTGTGTGTGTGTGTGTGTGTGTGTGTGTGTGTGTCTGTGCACGTGTAAACTGGGGCTGCAGCTGCATGGGCATGAAGGACCCCTGCCTGCCACATACTAACTCCCCATTTGAGGACAAATTCTGCCCCCAACGAGCTGATAGTGTTGAGGTGCTCTGTCCCTGTAAGGCTGACCGTTAGTAATATTAAAATCCGTTTCCTCCCTCAGAAGCTCTTAGGTGCCTTCCCACAAGTCCTGTTCAACTGTGCGGGGACTCCAGGCTCAGGATTGTCCTTTTTTCCCGAATTAGTTATCTTAAAAATTATTCAGAAATTTTGACTTAGAAATCATACATTCGTAATGCCTCAGATTATTTAAGACCATATGATTAAGCAAGAGTGAATGGATTAAACATAGAGGAGACTTGGGCTCAACCACTTGCGTGACTCTCCCCAGATGGACCAGATTCAAGTTCACCACCTCCCACGGGACTTGAGGGTTTGGACGGCTAGCCCCTCCTGGAGAGGGCCTGCCTTTCTGTTCCAGTTAGCGTTCCTCCTTCCCCCACCGCCCCCTCACCTACTCCTTCAACTGCATCCTCACTTATTACCCTGAGCCTGGTCTCCCGACCTGCCTGGAACTCCCAGCATGCCACGGGCTGGGGCTCTGCCCATCACAGCCCTGCTAATGACTAGCTCATAGTTCAATAAACTACTGTATTGACCGTCCCCACCACCTCATAAAAACATTCAGCTTACTCTGCCCAGCCAAATTTGTGTATCTTTTTTTTTTTTTTTTTTTTTTTGTGGTACGCAGGCCTCTCACTGCTGCGGCCTCTCCCGTTGCGGAGCACAGGCTCCGGACGCGCAGGCTCAGCGGCCATGGCTCACGGGCCCAGCCGCTCCGCGGCACGTGAGATCTTCCCGGACCGGGGCACGAACCCGCGTCCCCTGCATCAGCAGGCAGACTCTCAACCACTGCGCCACCAGGGAAGCCCAAGAGCAAGGAGAATTTTAAATGGGGTAGAAGAGCAAAGTGTCAAATATCGTTTTATTTCTAGGAAAACTACCAGCTGATTAGAATACACAAAGTATCCTTAATGCCTTTGGAACAAATGTCAAACTTCATTACTTTGTCTTTCTAGTCTCCTTTCACCGTCTGAACTGCTCTGTTTTATTCTTACAGATTATTCCCGATTATTCCCAATAGGAAAAATGTTCTTCCCAAAATACTAAGTCTATTTCCAATGAGTAAGAAAAAAATGAGCAAAAGAAAAGTCAGGGCCTGAGCCAGACTGTGGGCCTTTCTAGCCCACTATTATAATAAATAGTCTTTTCTTCATGTGTGGATTTATTCCCTATGGGTGTATCCTGGATTCCACTGCAAACGTCTTTAATGACCATAGCAATGTCTTCTGATGAAGGCCCAAGCTTTATCTTAAACACACCCACCGACACAGCTCAGCCAACAGGATGAATCACACCTGAAACAGATATTTTGCCTTCCCCTAGGCAAGCAGTTCAGTCCCCTTCCAGCAGATGAGACGCTTCATCCCTTGGATGCCAGAAGCATCTTCCTAATTTCATCAGATGAGATGAGATACTGGTTTGGGAGATGACCCGAGTCTTGGCTTAAGCAAACAAATCAAATGTGTGACCTTAGTTAAACGCATGGACCTGATGTGTAAAATATAGCATTAAGTAAATTCTATTGACCTGAAAATAGCACATTCTTCTCCTGGTGAGCCAGCAACTGCCCAAGATGATTTTGTAAAAGGAAGGATAAAATGATCTCAGTAAGAAATCTTCATCATGTTCTGGAGAACGTAACCAAATTGGAGAATTCTGGGCAGCATATAATTTTTCTCAATAAGAACTTTAAAATTTAATCAAAGCCTCAAAACGATGATAAAGCCCTCACTAAAATATATGGTCGACGTATTTCCTCTGTGTGATCCAATCATCACTTCTTAAACTGTAATATAGACATGAATCGCCTGGTGATCTTGTTGCTAGGCAGGTTCTAATTCAGAAGTTCCCAGGTGGGACAGTAGATTCTGCATTTCTGACCAGTTCCATACACTGCAGATGCTACTGGTCTGTGCCCACACTCTGCACCACCCGCCATCTCCACCACTTTGAGTAGCAAGGATGTACACTATTATTAAAGCAGAGTATTTCTCTGAGGGTGGTCCTTAGATCACTTGGATGAGAATCTCCCAGGTAACCTGCTAAAAAAAAACCAACCAACGTGGTCTCGTGCTCCACCACAGTTTACTACATCCAGTGTCTAGAGCTGAAGCCCAGGATTCTGTATTTAACAAACCGCCCACATGATTCTTATCGAAGCTATGAGAATGGGCACTGTCTAATGGATAAACGGTGAATTGGGGATAAGTAGGAAACTTGTGTGGGGAAGGCTTTGCCCTCAGTAAAGAGGCTTCTGTGCTGTCAACAGGAAGGAAAGATGGAGCCTGCGGGGCTCCCATAGCTCGGCAGGTGCAAGCCGCGCAGGGAGTCTAGATGGTAGGGATGGAGGTCGTACAAGCCTTCATCGTGATACGATACTGTACTAATCTCTGTTGCTAAAATAAACATTAACGTTCAGTATTGAGCAGAGCCTCCCGACTTTAAAACATAATTATGATTTGTGAAAAGTTGCATAAAATTAATTTTTTTTTTTTGTCTTACTGACTTACATGATCATTTTAGAGGGGTTTATCATCGCTTTTGTGGATTCTTCACTTGGTGCTGTGTCCTCGGTTTTAAGCTTTTAGGTATTTCCAGTCCTCAGTTTCCATCTCTTTGATGGAGGAGAAAACAATTTGTAAACAAATGCTAATTTTTGCCAAGGACATTGCTTCCTCAAAAATGAATGAATGAATGAATAAACAAATAAATAAAGAAATGTTTAGAGATCATACTTGTTTGGTAATAATAACTGCTAATCTGTTATTATGCACTTGGAACTGTGACAAGTAAATTAAATTTATAATTGTGGGGGGGGATGAACTGGGAGATTGGGATTGACATCTATACACTGATATGTATAAAATAGATAGCTAATAAGAACTTGCTGTATAAAAACTGAATAAATAAAATTCAAAAAAATTCAAAAAAATAAATTTATAATTGCAATTAATTCTAAATATAAGATGTGTGCCATTATTATCCCCGAGGGCAGATGAGCTTCAAAGGGTTTAGTGAACTGAGGGAGCCACGGTTCCCGGCTGGGCCTTGGTCAGTGCGTCACACTGCAGGGTTCTCTCCTTTTTTCCTTTCATAAAAACTTCCCAGGTTGCCAGAGCCAAGTGTGGCCTGCTCTCCGTGGCTTTGACCAAACCCAGACGTGCCTGGTCCAAAGAGAGCGCCTTGTGTTTGGCAGCATTGACCTGCACTACATAGGAAAGTCTTATTGAGGAGAAACGAAACGTGATCCCTTGGTGTTACAGCTTCTCGTATAGAATCATGCTCGTGTCACCTTGGAAGAGGTGAAATTGGTAGAAGCAGCAACTTTACTTGGTGTCACCTTAGAGATGAACAGCCCCATCCTTCCCAAATCAATTATTTATGATGGAGGAGAAATCAGCAGATAGACAACATTACAAAATTTTTTTTCACATAATCATAGTACTTACTACTTCCTGGGGACTGTTCGAAGGGTGCGCGGGTCCAAATGAGAGTGTGACATCCCTATCCCTAAAGAAACAGTTCCCTTGGGAAGATTGGGTTCAAAACTGCCAAACAGAGAAAGACAGAGGAGGTAGAGATTAAGAGAGGGAATTTCGCTTTTGTCGGGCATTAATATAGCCATGCCCACTGTCTTTCAATATTTATCTCCTAACTTTTTTCATCTTTTTAGTTTTAACCTTTCTGTATGCTCATATTTTATGTGCTGTTGGCAACAGCACATCCCTGAGGATGTCTTTTGTAATCCAAGCCAACAATCTCTGCTTTTTGAATGGCAAGTTTATTGTATTTACATTCATTATCACTGCTGAGATATTTGTTCCGGCCAAAACCTTTGGAGACGTCCTTGACTCATATCTTTCACCTGTAATCTATCAGCGTATCTTGTGGACTCCACCTTCAAAATCTCTCCAGACTCCCCAGCCCTTCTCACCACCTTCACTTGTTCAAGTTGCCGCTGCAGTAGCCACCCAACCAGTCTCTGCTTTTTCCTCTTTTAGTCTGTTTGCATCACAGCATCTAGAGAGATCCTCCTAAAAATAAATAAATAAATAAACCAGATCATCTGCCTCTTCTCAAAAAATCCTCCAGCTACCCATTTCACTCAGCGTAAAAGCCACGTCTTTCAGGTGGCCCCCAAGGTCCTGTCTGATCCAGTCCTGCTTCACCTCTGCTCTCCCCTCTGCTCTATGTGGCCTCCACAAGCACATGCTAGCCTCAGGATATCTGCACTTGCTGTTCCTTTGTCTGAGATGCCGTTCCCTCCATACATCCACATGGTTCAATTCCTTACTTCCCTCATAATGTCTTGAATACTACCTTCCCAGGAAGACCATCCCTGACAAGCCTTCTTCCATCCTTAACATATCCACTGCACTTATTTGTCTTGTGCTTACGGTCCTAAGACGTGCCACAGGTGATTGATTCATTTATCTGGTCTATGTATCTCCCCCCATTAGGATAGAAGGCTCCTGAGAGTAGGTCTTTTTCTATGTTTTGCTTACTGGCATATCCCTGTTTCCTAAAACAGTATTTCGCTTTTAGTTGGCACTCCATCATATAATTGTTGAATGAATGAATTTGGGCTTTTTCTCCCGTCTTAAACTTTGTGCTCTCTATGCTTTTTTTCTCCTTTCTTGCCTTTTTTGGATTGAGTTTTTGTTTGTTTTAGTCTTTCATTTGTTCTCTTCTACTTATTTGGAAGATGTATTACTCTATCAACTCTATTTCTGTTCTTAGAGTGTCTAACCTTTCAATTTTAATTTTTAATTTTGCTGTGCATAGTGGACTGAATCAAATCAGAATCCTAACCCTGCAGAACAATATCATTCTTACCTTTAAGTGACTCATTTCAAAGCGGCTTCCTGAATCTTCTCAGTGTTGAATTATTTTTATAATATAATATTTTATATTTTGTTCAACAAAAATGTAAGTAGTAGTTACCAAAAAAAAAAGCAAAAGAAATGCTTGCATCTCTCTAGATGTTCACATTTGCTGCCATAGGGTTGCTGCTCAACATTCTATCATTTTTCTTGACTTGGGAGTTTTTAACCATAAATTCCACCTTGCTTGATACAAATAAGAAGGAAGTAGGAGTGGCAATTGAGTATTTGCTATATAACATATGTATTCATTCCTTTATTTTCTCTTTCCTTAAACTTTATGGGTAATCTTTATAAATAAAAAAATGCCAGTCATAGTCTTTTAATGGAGAATGCTGTCCATTAATGGTTTTTTTTTTTTGTGGTATGCGGGCCTCCCTCTGTTGCGGCCTCTCCCGTTGCGGAGCACAGGCTCCGGACGCGCAGGCTCAGCGGCCATGGCTCACGGGCCCAGCCGCTCCGCGGCGTGTGGGATCCTCCCAGACCGGGGCGCGAACCCGGTTCCCCTGCATCGGCAGGCGGACGCGCAACCACTGCGCCACCAGGGAAGCCCTCCATTCATGTTTAATAGATCTACCAATAAACTTAATTTTATTCCTTCTGGCTGGCTTTATGACTTTTATTTATTTGCTTTTTTGTTCTTTCTTTCTTTTTTTCCTGTTTCACTTAAGTTATTATTTCTTCCCTATTTCCCCCTATTTTCAGAAGTCCTATCCTGCTTTACCATTGGGTAAATTTAGGTCATCTCCTCTATCCCTATACTCATAAGCCCACACTTCTTTTTCTACCATAACAATAAAATGAGTGTGGCCAGATAGCATCAACACCCACCACTTGTTCACACTTAGGCAATAGGAAGCCTGAGGAGCAGAAATAGGAAAAAAGAAACAAACCTGGATTCTTTCTATACCTTCCAAACTTCTTCATCAGCTGTTTTTTATCTAATGCTTTTTCTTATAAAATTCCTCCATTGATCTGTTTCCAGTCTTTATAAAGATAATGACTAGAGGGTAGTCCAAAGGTAGGATGCCAGGCAGGAGTGGAATGGTCCAGCGAAAAGTGCACACAGAAGAGAATAACAGAGCAGGATGTCTAATAATATGGCAGAATGGAGAACGGGTCTCACTGCCATCTCCTAGCTTGGTAGCTGACCCAGCCAGCCTGGTGAAGAGAAAGCTATCTACTATTTTACTGAAGAATTCACACTAGATTCCAATGATAGAAGGGTCATCTTTTTAAGACTTTATTTGTACTTTATTATTATAATATTTATATTATGCTTATTAAAATAATATGTGTTCCTTGCAGGAAAGTTGGGCAACAGAAAAATTAATAAGAAGAAAATGGAAATTGTCATGATCCTACTGTCCAGAGAAAACAACTGCTAACCTTTAGGTGTATTTTCTTTCAGTGGTTTTGGGTTTTTTTCCCTGTATTCACATTCATTTAGAGTTTTGACACTGTCATTTACTGTGTGACTTTGATCTAGTTACTCAACTTCTCTGAATTTTACCTTCCTTTCTGAAAACTGGATTTATAAATAGTACTAACCTCATAGAGTTGTTATGCGAGTTAAATAAGGTAAGACATTTATAGTATTTAGTATAGACCCTAACGCAGAGTAAACATTCAGTAAATGTTAGCTTTCTCTCCCTCTTCCTCCTCTTCTTCTTCTCTTCCTTCTCCATCGTCCTTCATCACCATGAGGAGCCTTTCTCAGGTTGCTAACCTTACAGCTTATAGAGTTGTGAGGATAAAAGAAATAATGACCGTAAATGTCATCTTTGTAAACCACAAGCTCCCAAATTTATTTCTAGCATATTGAATGCCACAGATTTACAATACAGAAGACCAAAGATTTCCTCTTTCAAAAAATATTTTGCAGTCACCTCCATGTCCACAGAGTTAGCTGGAACCTAGGGGAAATACAAAAGTATTTAAGACAGTATTCCTCCCCTTGAGTTCTAATAATTGGTTTCCTATGTTATTTCCTAGGAGCATTCCATATATCAAGTCATACTCTAAAATTAGGAAATTAAACATTGTATTATTGGCACAGATAGAAGAAAATAAATCAGTGGAACATGTTAGAGAGCCCAGAAACAAATCCTTGTGCACATGGGAATTTAGTTAATGAAAACCATGGCATTTCAAATTGGTGGTGAAAGAAATTTCAATAAACAGAGTTGAGAAAATCGGCTATCCATTTAGTAAAAGAAATAGACCCCTTAACTACCTCACACTGTACATAAACTTTACATGGATTAAAGAGTTAAGAACAGAAAATTCCAAAACAAAACTAGTGTTAGAAGAAAATACAGGAGAATCAGTTATTTACTGCCTCATTGCAAACTGCCCCAAATCGTAGTGCTTTAAAGCTACAGTTATACAATTAAAGCAGGTCATCTGGGCAGTTCTGCTGATCTGGGCCCAGCGTGGCTGATCTCAGTTGGGCTTGTTCATGAGGCTGTAGTCAGCAGGCAAGTGGGCTGGGGGCTGGCTGTCTAGCATGGCCTTACCCCCCTTGTCTGCTGGTTTGGCTGGATACTGGCATGTGAGGACAACTAGGCCACACATCTCTTATCTTCCAGTAAGCCAGCTGGGATTTTTCACATGGCAGGGATGGGGTTTCAAGGCAGAGATCAAATGGTGTGCATTGTCACTTCTGCTGCTTTCCATTGGCCAATGCAGGTCACAAGTGGGGAAATAGATGTCATGTCTTGGTGGGAGAAGCAGCAAAGTTGCAGAGGGCTTGGATACAAGGAATGAAAAACAGGTCATTTTGGCAATCTCCTACAACAGGAAGTTATTTTTTATTTTTATGCTTTGAGGATTGATTTCATAAAAATTTAAAACAGGTACAGCAAGAGAGTCTATATACAAAGTTAAAAGAGAAATGTCAAATTGAGAAACATATGAGCAGCATATTACATGGCAGATAAAATATTCCCATTAAACAATAAAAAAGACAATATTCTAATCTAAAAATAAGCAAATTTCCAAAATGGTAATAAATTCTCTAAAAGAAGAACACAAACATGTAATCAACATGTAAAAAGATGTAGTCTCACTAGTAATCTTGAAAAGCAAATTTAAAGAAAAAAAGATCATCACTGAAATGACTGGCAAACCTGAAAATGATTCGAAGCATTCAGAGTTGCAGGCATGCAAAGAAATGGCCTTTCATATTCCATTGGGGGTATAAATTCATATACCTTTCTGGAAGACAACTGCCAATATATAAAAAAATATATTTAGCATATGAGTATTCTGCATCCCAGAAGGGATATTTCTTAAGAGAATGATTGGACAATTGTTTATAACAACTGAAAACAACCTAAAAATCTAGCAGGAGAGAACAGGATATCTAAATTTTGGCGGCGTGTCCATGCAATGCAGTGATGTGTGTCTTAGTCCATTCAAGGTTGCTGTAACAAAATACCAGAGACTGGGTAGCCTGTAAACAACAGAAATTTACTTCCCACAATTCTGGAGGCTGGAAGTCTGAGATCAGGGTGCCAGCACGGTCAAGTGAGTGCTCCCTTCCTGGTGGCAGACTTCTTGTTGTGTCTTCACATGGCAGAAAGGGCTCAGGAGCTCTGTAGGGGTCTCTCTCATAAAGGCTCTAATCCCATTCCTGAGGGCTCCACTTTCATGACCTACACACCTCCCCCAAACCCCACCTCCTCGTACCATCACCTTAGGCGTTAGGACTTCAACATATGAATTTGTAGTGGACACAAACATTCAGACCATAGCAATGGGCAACCATTAAAAAGAATGGGATAGATCTACACGAGCTGTTGGATAAAGACACCATGACACATTGTTGAGTGATAAAAAATGACAATATGTGTCATATGATCCTATTTTAGTGAAGGCCACTTTGTCTCAACCTCCAGGACTCTACCCATGCTACTCCTTTTGACTGGAAATATTTTTCTCAACCACCCATGATTCAAAACACAACATGAGAATCCATCCTGAGCAGCCCCCAGATGACACATCTTTCCCTGCCAAGCGAATTGACAATCTCCTCCTTTGTACTCCCTGTACCAGGGTGCAATTCCACAAAAGTGTTTTGTATTTATCTTTCTACTACCCAATCTACTTCTTTCTCCCCTGCCCTCCCCCTCTCCCACCACACACACACCCTTTAAGAGGATGAGAAATAAATAGTAAGAAATTTTGTTAATAGAGGAGACTGGGGTTAATAATGTCAGAAATTTTTGATCAGTGTTAAAAGAGACTAGGGTAGGCAGGGAATACCTTCAGTATTTGTTTGGATTTTTTTTTTGTTTGTTTGGTGGGGTTTTTCCTTTGTTTTATGTGGGAATCGTACCCTAGCCTGGGGGTGGGGTAGGCATCTCCCAGCTGAAGGCCTGACTGAGCTCTGGGACCTCCCAGCATATTAGTCTGCAGGAGGCAGGACTGCAGGATGCTGTGGTGTGGTCTCAAGTCCACTCACCTGCTGTATAGGTCTGAGCCCCTTCAGAACATAAATGGATTTATCTGGCACATGACCTTTATTTATTTTTATTTATATGAGTTAGTCTACTGAAGCTTTATTTAAATTCCCACATACACTCTCTCACTTCGTCACAGCTTAAAAAAAAAGTAAAAAAAAAAAAAAAATTTAAATTCCCACATAAAAATTAGAAGCCACAGAGTTTGAGAAAAAAGGAGTCTGTTTTCTTGAACTATGCCCAGAAAGGTGGAGTGGAAAGAAAGTTAAAATTCCATGGGAATAGAGGGAATATGTTTTCTGCCCCCCAGAAAGCATGATTGAAAAAGAAGAGATCATTTTTGTGAGATGAGGTTATTTTGTGTGAAAGAAAGGAAGGAAGGAAGGAAGGGAAGGAGGGAGGGAGGGAGGGAGGGAGGG
>NC_041223.1:15713848-15744770 GCF_002837175.3 Physeter macrocephalus | reverse complement strand
GAAAGAAAGAAAGAAAGAAAGAAAGAAAGAAAGAAAGAAAGAAAGAAAGAAAGAAAGAAAGAAAGAAAGAAAGAAAGAAAGGAAGGAAGGAAGGAAGAAAGAAAGAAAGGAAGAAAGAAAGAAAGGAAGAAAGAGGAAGAAAGAGAGAGAGAGAGGGAAGGAGGGAGGGAGGGAGAGAGGGAGGGAGGAGGAAGGAAGGAAGGGAGAGAAAAACGAAAAGGGCCACACTACTTAGGGAAAAATTACACTTCACTCACTATACGTCAAAGTACAGAATTCTTGGTGCATTACAATATACATGCTTGTCTAGATTTTGAGTCAGAATATGTGTATTTACATTTTGTAAAAGTGTAACCGTCTAGTAGTATTCTTTCCATATGCCTTCCACCTTGAAACACAATGTATGTAATGATTAAATTTTAAACCATGTATTTCTCTCTTCTCCCACTAGTGCAAATCCAAGAAAATACAGTTAAGTGACTTTTTTAAAGTACAATCATGTAGGAATTTGTGTCAATTTCCAGACATGAAACAATATTTTAAAGCCACTAAAGGCAGAATACCTATCCAATATGGCACTGGTTTGGATGACAATTAGAATAATGACAATATATGTCAACTCTACAGTCTTTACTTGGTATAAAAATTTTGGAAAACTCACAACTAAAACTATGCCAGCATTCTTTAAATTTTCTGAAAGCGTGAGATTTCATCTTAACCCAGGAATGAACTCCTCCAAATGAAAGCTCCTCCAATCTTACACATCAATGTAAACTCACTGGGTTACTTACAAAACATGTACATTTTACAGTTAAATGTTACAGATTAGCTTTTGGCTTTCTGCTTTTAATGACTCCCAAAGCATGAAGTTGGGCTATTTTTTCTTCCCTAAATCCATATTTCCTTTTTTTAAAATTTATTTTATTGAAGTATAGTTGATTTACAATGTTGTGTTAATTTCTGGTGTACAACAAAATGATTCAGTTACACGTATACATACATTCTTTTTCATGTTCTTTTCCATTATGGTATATTACAGGATATTGAATATAGTTCCCTGTGCTATACAGTAGGACCTTGTTGTTTATCCATTCTGTATATAATAGTTTGCATCTGCAAATCCAAAACTCCCAATCCAACCCTCCCCCAGTGCCCCCCCTTGGCAACCTAATCTGTTCTCTATATCTATGAATCTGTTTCCATTTTGTAGATAAGTTCATTTGTGTCATATTTAGATTCCACATATAAGTGATATCATATGGTATTTGTCTTTCTCTTTCTGACTTTCTTCATTTAGTATGATAATCTCTAGGTCCATCTATGTTGCTGCAAATGGCATTATTTCATTCCCTTGTATGGCTGAGTAGTATTCCATTGTATATATGTGCCCCATCTTCTTTATCCATTCATCTGTGGATGGACATTGTTTCCATGTCTTGGCTGTTGTAAATAGTGCTGCTGTGAACATTGCGGAGCATATATCTTTGCAAATTATAGTTTTCTCTGTAAATCCATATGTTCTGAGTATTTCTTCTGAGTGTTCTCTTAGGACTCAATCCATGTGGAAGGGACAGAAACTGGAGGTTTTGAAAGAAATGGAACTGGCATTGAGTCTCTCACCTTCTATTGATCCATGATAAAGAAGACTGCTCCTTATTCTTCAAGAGTTGAGAAATAGGCTCAAACATCAGAACAAGGGTCACAAATGCATCCAGTTTCACAAAGATCTTGCACCATTCTGCTTGCCTCTTCTTAGAGATGTGTGCAAAAAGCTTCTTCAGCCTCAGCCAGTCCGTCGAACTCAGCTGCTTGGGAAGTTTTAAGGATCAAGACCGAGAACTTTTAGAAATTTCTCATCCATGGGGATTTCAAAAGCCCCCACAGCCATGAACTTCCCTTCGAGGTCTGATAGGTTTCGCAGAGGAGTACGCCACCGTCTTGTAGATTTTTCTCCTTTGCTTTGTTAAAACTGTCCTTGTTGTGCAGGTACCACAGCACGGAAATAACATGTGCTACACTTTCTATCACATTTGCATCAACTGCTTGTCTTTTCCCAGACTGGGCATGTTCAAAAAGAGCCATCACAACATCCATTGCCCCCAAGAACCCCTCCGATTGAGGAAGCCAGGAAATTTGGTGACGGTTTGGTTTCTTGTTTTTCTGACCAAACTTTGACAACACACCAGATAAAGCCAAATAGTTAACATCGTGCTTGCACTGAGAATACCCACTGGATAAATTCATTCCAGTAGAAATCGCAGCATAGTTGAATCTCAGATTCTTCTGTAATATGTCCTCCTTTTCAAATATGAAAAGTTTGCCCTTTCCTCAGAGCCCTTTTGGGGAAAGGATCAATAAACACATCACTCTGCAGACAGATTTTCTCAAGGATGCCTCACCTTCTGGAGTTTTCAGGTTTAGAGCCAGTGACTGCTTACGTCGATTCACAAACTCAAACGTGTCTTTTTGGTCCCAAGCCATGTGAAACACCTTGGCTCCAAAGTTAGCTAGAATCATGCCACAGATGGAAGATGGACATTTTCCAGCCAACTCTAGTACTAGCACTATGCTCCAGGCCATGTCAGCTTTACACACAGAAGACTGGGAATATCCGGGATGTGCCTGAAACTTTGTTTTTAAATGTAAGCTCAGGACTTTCTGGAGACACACTAAAAAAAAAAGAAAAAAGCCCCATCCATCAAAAAGTCATTGAATAACTTTTAAAATTTATTGGCTGTCTTCCATCTTCCACTGCTTTTGTAGCCCATCTCCTTTAAAATATTAAGTATAATTACTAAATAAAGGCAAGTATTTCTCTCCTTAAGATCCTTATTTGAAACTGTTCTACAGGATTAAAAATAGTCACATAAGTGGCCCTTTTCTAGGATCACAATAGTTCTTTATCAGTCAGAAGCGTAAAGATAAATTAGATAGAAGGGAAGCCTTTTATTGGCTAAAAGCAACCACTGGCTCCCTTTGCAGGGATGTGACCCTCTGAGAAGGAGGTTAGTATCTGGTGATGGGCATTGCAGGAAGAGAGAAACACAGCACAAAACTCCTTCCCCTACCAGTGCCAGCAGCCCGGGAGTGTAAAATTTTGAAAATGCTCAAATGTTCTCCAATTTGCAGGAATATGCAAAGAAAAATGTGCTGCCATTGAGGTTTGTCAAGTCAATTTCTGCTTAGTGAAAAGTTGGAATCTATCTGAAGAATAACAATTTAGTTATTATTGTTAGGGTTCTAGGCACTAGTGATATGTTTAGACTTCTGAAGTGGCCCCAGAATCCTGGATTTGGGGTTCGGTGGGGAAGACGAGCAGTGAGTCTGCTCCATCAGTCAGAAAGTAGACAGTGTCGGCAGAGGCTACCAGGAAGAATCGGGAGGATGCTCAGGGAGGTGAGTTCCTGAGTCTCCCAGTTCCTAGCAGGAGACACACTGGATGAAGGTGATGGCCACCGTAAAGTCTTGCCCAGATCTGGGAAGGGCCAAGACTAATTTCCCAACTACATCTCCCTGGATTCGCAACATACTTACCAGACTTTCTTAGAAGGTTGCAAAATCTGCCTTCAGGCAAGCCAGTTTGGTATTTTGTGGGAACATTATCTTCCTCTGCCACAGGTTATTCGACAATGAGTTGTCTTTGTCACCACAACAGTCCCCCTGCAATGACATGATGGTGGCCCCTCTGTAGCAGGTATAATCCATTCCAGGCAGAGAAGGGACTGAGCTCAGAAGGACTGATTTACCAGCGTCACCGAGGCAAATCTAGAACTACTCCTCCCAGTAGTTTACTTAGAAATTACCCTATTAAGACTGTCTTTGCATAGATACACTACCAAATGTAAAATAGATAGCTAGTGGGAAGCAGCCACATAGCACAGGGAGATCAGCTCGGTGCTTTGTGACCACCTAGAGGGGTGGGATAGGGAGGGTGGGAGGGAGACGCAAGAGGGAGGCGATATGGGGATATATGTATATGTATAGCTGATTCACTTTGTTATAAAGCAGAAACTAACACACCATTGTAAAGCAATTATACTCCAATAAAGATGTTAAAAAAAAAGACTGTCTTTGGGTTGTTTCTGAATGGTGAGAAACAATGAGAAGAGAACTTGTAAAATACAAGTCTAAAAGTCCTCATTTTACCCCTTTTATTGATAAACAGTTTGAGAGTCATGGCCACAAATGAACTTCTTTCATATCCCTTGCATGATAGGCATAGAATCTCAAAAGTTTTAAGTTCTAAAGGTTCTCTACAATATATGGACAAAAACAGAAATGACCTTTTTATAATGACCTTTGCTATTCATTGTAAAACTATCTGTAAAAGCAAAAGGCTGAAAACAACCTAAGTCTCATGAATAAGAGACTGCTTAAAATGGGATATCTATGCAATGGAGTACTATGCAGCCATAAAGAAGAATGAAGATCTCTATAGATGGCAATGGAGTGATCTCCACATAAATGAAGTTCAAGAGCTAGATGCAGAACAACATGCTAATATGCCAACTTTTATCAAAGAAGGGCGGGGGGAATAAAAATGGTTGTAAATATTTGCTTATACATTTTTTTTAAAGTAATGACAGAATGAAACAGAGACTAACAAAGATGTAAAATATCTCAATAACTTTTTATATTGATTAAATGTTGAAATGCTAATATTGGGGTATATTGAGTTAAACAAAATATATTATTGAAATTAATCCCATCCATTTCCTTTTATTTTCCTTTAATGTGGCTACTAGGAAATTTAACTATATTTGTGGCTCTCTTACTTCTATTGGACAGCAGAGATTTGGAGGCTGTGCCCTTCATCACTATATACAGTACATCTCCAGCAAAAAGGACATTGAATCTTGGGTGAGGAGATATTGGTTATATGAGTTAATAGGAATACTTAAGAGAATTCCCTGGTGGTCCAGCAGTTAGGACTCCGCGCTCTCACTGCTGAGGGCCCAAGTTCGATCCTTGGTCAGGGAAATAAAATCCCACAAGCCAGAAAACCAAAAACAAACCCTCAGTGGTGTAAAACAAAAATGATTTATAAAAAAAAAAAAAAAAAAAAAAAAAAGAATATTTGAAACAAAAGTCTGATATTCTAATAGGCTATCTCACTCTTCCTAGATCTACTTAGTCCCCAGACTAGACTTACAGAGTCACACTCTTTTAAAATAGAGATCAGGAGTTGTGAATCGGAAAAATAAAAACCGTGAATGAAAGAGCTGCCTCTTCTTCAGAACTTAGAATTTATGTTTAATGGTATTAAACTTGACAAGGCAGCTTTCAACCCACACAGCTATTTGAATCTCAGAGAAAATGGACATGGCTGCTGGTATCTTATGAGTTCGGCAGATGTTGTTGATGAATGCGAAGCCCGTGGGGCACTCACTGTCCACATGTGCTGAGTGTCAGCTATAGATGAACCCACTCTCTGTTGCCAACGTCGTCATCAGGAAAAACACGGGAAGGTATCAATCACTGCTAATGGCAAAAAATTAGGGAGGTTCATCTAAACACTAGGATTTTCCCTAAAAAGTGACCATTCCTATATTTATCTAAATATTTTTGATGCTTTTTTTTTTGGGTTAGGTTTTTTTCTTTTGTATGTAGCTTTTGTTTGATTATAAAAATAACATAAACTCACCCCAAATTTTTATAAAATACTGAAAAGTACTTTAAAAAATTCTCAAAGTCGACCACCCAGCCTCTGTTAACATTGAGAAATATTTTCTTCCAGGTAATTTGCTCTGCATGTTGTAGGATCCAGAATCCCATAATTTTTAAAATAAAAATGGTATTAGGTCACACATTCTGCTTTATATTTTGTCCTTATGCTCAATAATATGTTGAGGATATCTTTTCATGACATTAAGTTTTAATCCAGCATCACAACTTTAGTAGTCGTATACTATTTATGGAACCAATTACCTTTATTTAAAGTCTCCTGTATTGGGACTAATTCCATTTTTTTTCTTGTTATAAACAACACTACGATGAATATCCTTTTACACTGGCATTTTCGTATTCTCTCGAGTAAAATTACTGTAAGAATTTATTGTTTTAAGACTGGATATAATTGCTTCCCAGAAAGTTTTAACAATTATACCAGTAGGATATGCTTATGTTTGTTTTCTAACACTTTTACCAAAATTAGATGTTTTTATACTTTGGATAGACAGCGAATGGTACAAAATTGCTTCTCCTCAACATTTGTTGACCTATAAATGACCTTTTTGTATGGATAAACCTAACAGAAACTTCTGTAAACACATTGTATTAACTTACTTTTACCTATCATGTTTTGTTAATGTAAAGAAAGTAATTCAATCGGTCCCCAAAGTCTCACAGATTAACCTTCTTAAGCGCCACCAACTCAACTCTCCTCTCAGCTCTAAAAATCCTGACCCCTCACTGTTGCCAGGACGATGTACCTATTAGTCGATAAAGCTGGCCATGTCATTCTCGGATAAAAACTCTTCAATGTCTCCTTGGGATATGGTGGTGCCATCTGCTGAAATGAGAAAAAATGGGGAGGATCACGCTGGAGGTGGGAGAATGAAATCAAAAGGTCCATTTTGGATGTGGTAAGTTTGAAACTGTGTGAAATATCCAAGCAGACATGTCAAATAGCCATTTAGGTATATGATCCCAGAGTTCAGAGCAGAAGGCTTAGCTGAACATAAAAATTTGGGTAACATCAGTCTAGGAATGGCGTTTATACCTATAAATATACCTCTCCCTACAGAGCAGTTTGAGTGACTTCATCCTAAGCAGGATGATGAAAGGCTTTCTCCCAGACTGTCAAAAAGCGCAATTTATTAAGGATCATTTATGTGCACAGAGGAAAGAGAACACGTGTCTCCTTCCCACCCTGACGGAGACACAGCAAAAGGAATCGCAAAGATCGGTTAAGAAGTTGGCTAAATCTGCAAGAAAAATCCTTTAAGGAATGTTCCTCTTTTTCAACCTTTGTCACTACTTCATCTTAAGAGCCTCTGTTTGTTGTTTAAGTTGGTTTGGAAATGACTCCACCCTGATTTATGAGAGATGAGGCAATGCTATGTATTGGGAAATGGAAAAGTTTCTAACTGGAGAGTCAATGTGAATTCTCCACCACCCTCTCCCAGCACCGTGGCTTTGGACGATCTTAACTTCTCTGCATCTCCTCACTTGTAAACTCAGGAAAACAATGCCCATTCTCGTGAGAGTTAGAGATTAAACATGTTCACAGCATAACCCACAGCAGACCCTCAGTGACTGTAGAGTGTTGTTATGACTGAGAAAGGTATAAAACACTTTTTAGCACAGAGTTTTTCACCTGGAATATGGCAGCACATTTGTGTGACATCAATGGCTAGTTTATATATCTGCACTCAGCCTGGAAGTAAAGGGGTGGAGGGACACAGGGGATGGCATGGAGAGCTTGCCATGTGTGAGGGGGGCTGAATATTTCCTAAGGGGTCTCCACCATGTCTGTATCCACCATCCATATTGATTACTTCTTTCTTTGCTGTTGAGATTCAAGACAATCTAGGGACACTAGAAGTAAACATGTATGTGTGCTAGTGATGGAATGAGTAAAAGGCTCAACCTTTGTCTCCTGGTGCCTGGAGTAGTGTGGAAAAACTGCACATGTGAAAGCATCTGGTCCCCCCAAGTGAGTATCTTAAAAAAAACCTTGCCATTTGGGGGTGAGGGTTACAAGTGATTCTGCATTTTGGAGCGGAGGCTGAACTATTTTCCCTCCCTTTGTTCTAGAAGGAAACCTATGCTGTCTTTGTCATGAGGGTATTAGGCAAGAATGTGCTCTATTCTTGGGAAAGACTTAAATCAGGGAAATGGTCTAAACACAGGTGTTTCAGGCAGTGAGTGTTGACATGTGGGCAGAGCTAGAAATCTGCAGAGATTAGGAAGATGCTGAGTGTCCCCTCCACCTCTGACTGGAACTGAGGAGGGACAGAGACTCAGGACAGGGACAAGGGACTCCCATTGGAGAGTCCGCTTTAGAGAAAGACAACCAGTAGGAGACCCCTAGGGGAAGTCAACTCATGGATTTTGGGAGTGATATCTGATTTTGACTTGTTTTTCTTTTCACCAGTTCTACTACCACGACCACCATCAACAGTCATAATAATAAAGGCTAACACTTTTAAAGTGCTGTTCTAAGAACTTTACATAAATGAGCACACATAATCCTCACAACTCTATGCAGAAAGTATTCTTATTATGCCCACTTTTCCGATGAGGAAACCAAGGCACGGAGAGATTAAGTAACTTGCTCCAGGTCACTCAGATAAGAGATGTCTTTCCTGCATTATAATCCCCAAATATGTTAGAGTCAAGCCTTTGTTAAACTTTTGTCGAATACTTGAGTCTAAAGCGAGCTGAGTTTCAGGGAATTGAGGTGGGAGTTATTCCTACGCTTTGCGTAAATCAGTGGAGGTCAAAGAGCAGAAGTAAAAAGGAGATGATGAAATAGGGTGAGTAGAGAATATAGAATATTCTTTGACGAAACTTGGCTGAGAAGGAAATGGGAGAGATGGGGCTATAGCTAGAGGGAGACAAAGGTCAACTGGTATCTTTTTAGGCTAGGAAGTACTTGTGAATATTTAGAAGCTAAAAAGAGATAGTAAAATGGGAGAAAGGATGAAGATTTAAGATCCTCCCATTGAAGGTGGGAGGAAGCAGAATTAAGAGTGTAGGTGATGTAGCCCTTGGACAGGAAGTGACATGACTCACCTGGAGTGCTGGAGGGGAGGAGGGAAGGAGGTATGCAGGTAATCAGTAAGTTGATGTGTTTTTTAAAAAGTTGGTTTAATTCATACCTGATGACTTTCAGTTTCTTTATGAAAATAGGACCTACGTTGGCCGAGTGTAAAGACTGTGGAGTTTGGGTAGGGCGTTGGAGGAGAGAAGATTTGAAACAGTTGCCGAGTGGGAAGGGGGCTGACAAAGAACGAGAAAAAGGATTTTTGAAAGGTATTGAGGGTCCAACTTGGGAGGAGACCAGGAGTTTGTAGTGGATCCAACATAATAGTCAGCAGCATTTGCGACAGATTATCAGACTGATCCAGGGTTTTGCTGGGCTGGGCAAGGGAAGAATAGGGGTTTAATGAGTTGAGAACGTTTGTGAGAAAATGTGTTTAGGGGATCAGTCATGTGGCCCTAGTTGGATCAAGAAGTTAGACCAGGAAAGGGCTGCGAGGTTGGGAGAAGTGAAGGGTTGTGTAGCAGGTGTAGTCAAGAGCCGGAGGAAAAGGGACCTAGCTGAGAGGATGTGAGGTTTTGGCCAGAGATGGGGACATTAGAGCTTAAGATTTCAGAGGTGAAACCATTCTGGGTGATGACAAGGCCTAGGCGGTGGAGCTACAAGAAAGTAGGAGAAATGGAAAGAAGAAAGCTCTGGAGAGAAGGATATTAAGACCCTGAGGATGGAGCTCTGTGTGTGCTGTTCACATGGACACTGCAGTGACCCAAGACTTGGTGGTAGGACAGGAGACAGAGAGGAAGGCTATGGTCTTCATGCCCAGGTCCTCTGGGAAGATGGGGAGTGACCAGTGTGTCAACAGAGGGCAGTGATGAGCCCGGTGTCATGAGCCACCAAGGAGGCAGCCTTAGCTACGGAAAAGGGAGAAGCCTTGTGGTTAAGGGCACAGGTTTTGGAGCTAAATAAACATGACTCCAAACCCAGTTCTGCCACTTAGAAGTTGTGGGACTTGGGCCAAGTTACATAGTCTTGTGGTTCTTGGTTTTCTCATCCACAAAGTCGGGATAATAAAACCTATTCTGACACCCAATGAGTAGAGTGCACAGCTCAGTACTGACCCGTGATGAGCACCTGATATAAGGCCGCTTCTCTCTGCCTGGAATGCCTTTATTTTCTCATTTATTGAAATTCCTGCTTTTCTATTAGGATTCTGATCAAACAGCAACTCAACACCATGCAGTTTTCTATGTTCCCTGAAGTCAAACTGCTCTTTCTTCTCGCTAAATCCCATAGAAAGTTTTTGACTTTTCTCCTGCAGTTATAGTTCTTATAGTTCTCTACATTACAGTTCTTTTGGGACATGTCTTTTACCCCTACTAGATTACAAACTGATGGAGAGAGGGAAAAATGGCTCGCTTGTTGGTGTTTCAACCAAATGATCAATAAATATTTGTTGAATTTTTCCCATTTCCTTCTCAACATTATTCTAATAACTTAAATTAAAATTACATTATAGGGCTTCCCTGGTGGCGCAGTGGTTGAGAGTCCGTCTGCCGATGCGTGGGATGAGGGTTCGTGTCCCGGTCCGGGAGGATCCCACATGCCGCGGAGCGGCTGGGCCCGTGAGCCGTGGCCGCTGGGCCTGTGTGTCCGGAGCCTGTGCTCCGCAACGGGAGAGGCCACAACAGTGAGAGGCCCACATACCACAAAAACAAACAAACAAACAACAACAAAAAATTACATTCTAAAGCCTTATAATTGATCAGAAGAAAGAAAACCTTTTAAAATTGATAACAAAAAATCTTGGTACCAGAAACTCTAAACACAAAGCCTAGGGACTTGAAGAGAAAGATTGTGAGATCATACCCACAATTTATATAGCATTTAGTAGTTCTGGGATCAAAAGATTTCCTGTGAAAGAGTCAGTCATTCATAACCTTAACTGACAGTAAATATGTGTTCTAAAATCAGTGTATTATAATTCAACACGTATGTCATATTTTAAGCCAATGCTTTCATTTGTCTTCCACTTTACCTTAAGCCATATAGAAATCTCCATTCGTTTCAGGCAATGGAGACATTAAAGAATTTTATTGTCTCACCAGGATATGCAAGAATACCCTGAAAGACAGACATCAAACCCAAACCGTCGTTAAAATCTCTTCAACCATAAGTATATGGTTGCACAAGGAAGACTCTTTTCCCCTCTAAGTACATGAAAACGAAGTAAAGGAAGGAACTACTGATACTCACAACATGGATGAATCTCAGAAACAGTGTGTTGAACAAATGGAGCCAGACACAAAAGAGTGCAAGCAGTTACGATTGCATTTATGTAAGATTCTAGTAAGGCAAAACTAGTGTCCAGTGACAGAAAGCATTGCTTGTTTGGGGGCTGGAGAATGATAGCCAAGGGGCAAATGAACGTTTGGAGATGATAGAAGTGATCTGTACCTCGATAGGAGTGTGGGTGACCTGGGTAAGTGCATTTGTCAAAATTCATAGAGCTGTACATTGAAAATGAGTGCATTTTATTTTAAATAAATTATACCTCAATAAAGGTGACTTTTTTGTGTTTGTTTGACCGTGGCACGCAGCTTACAGGATCTTAGTTTCCCTGACTAGGGATTGAACCTGGGTCTACCACATGAAAGCGCCAAGTCCTTACCACTGGACTGCCAGGGAACAATAAAGGTGATTTTAAAATAAATTTTATAACTCTAATATAAATCAGGTTAATTTGACCAATTCTGTACGCACCAGGACACTTTTGAGAGCTGGTGTTATCAGCAATGTTTCTAGATAGTTGATGGGATGGAGGAGGCTTACAATGAATTAATTAAGAGGTGGTAAAATGTTTGTTTTAAGCAGTCATAGCAACAAAATAGAAGGTTTTTTCTGAGACCGGAATTCTCCTTTCTCTTCTTGTTGGATCAAAAGAGATGGAGGAAGCAAACAACCAAGAATGGATCAAGGCTTTTCCCTGACAAGGTCACACATACGGGTCCTTCCTGATTCATGGCAAGCACAGGCCGATGGAAGGCTTCTGTGGGTGCTTTGAGAGCAAAGTCGCATGCAGGACCCACACGTTCAGGAGCTAGGAACAAATCCCAGGACATTCTCTAACACATTCAACACACTTAAGAGTGGTTATACTGAGCAGTGATTGATAACAGCTGAAAATTAGAAAGCTACTTCATAACTTATTCTTTTTTTTTTTTAGATGTTGGGGGTAGGAGTTTATTAATTAATTAATTAATTTTTGCTGTGTTGGGTCTTCGTTTCTGTGCGAGGGCTTTCTCCAGTTGCGGCGAGCGGGGGCCACTCTTCATCGCGGTGCGCGGGTCTCTCACTATCGCGGCCTCTCTTGTTGCGGAGCACAGGCTCCAGACGCTCAGGCTCAGTAGTTGCGGCTCACGGGCCTAGTTGCTCCGCGGCATGTGGGATCTTCCCAGACCAGGGCTCGAACCCGTGTCCCCTGCATTAGCAGGCAGATTCTCAACCACTGCGCCACCAGGGAAGCCCCATAACTTATTCTTGATGGGTGTTTCTTAAAATTCTTTTACACATGGATCATCTAGCTAAATATAATTAGAAACATTATCAAATTTTGTACTTAGTTGTTTCAACAAAGTTTTGTTGCTTTTTAAAATCATATCTCATCGGTGGAAAAATTCTCCAGTCCTGTGTCTGGAAGGAATCCATCTGTTTGGACCAGAAGGCTTTGCCCAGGCACCAGCAAGAGTTGCAAACCAAACGATAGAGACCAGGGTGGAGAGGTTTTGGAAAGCTAACCTGGCAGCCTTTAATCAAGAAAAGATAATCACCAAACACATATCTGACATTTTATAAAATGCTGTTTTCTGTGCTCCTCCAATGGGTCTCATTTGTCTTTTACTGGTTTTGTCTCCCAAACTAGGGGGCAGGGATCCTAGTTCATGGCTCTCAGCATACTTACCATACTCAAATTTGGCCCCCGGTCCCATAAGGCTTTCTTTCTAATGAGTATTTTTTTCGTGGTCTTGACTCAGACCCCCTACCTGAAGCTTAAAGCTTGTCCCCGCTTACCTGGCTCCAACCTATGTTGGTTTCTAACATCCTGAGTACACACGTCTCCTTGGCTAACCCAGCCCTAGGACTCCAAATTTCTGCACAGTCCCCTGATGGGCACGCACTCCCCCTCTTCTTGCCCACCCCCAGCCAGATGGCCTGAGGCCCTATAGATTTTCCTTGATGCTGCTAATACCTCCTGTATGCATCTTCATTCTCTAAAGAGATTTTGCTGTGGTGGTCAGCAGAAACAAGGAAGGTAAGTTCCTTGTGGCCCGATGCAAACACCAGGAGGTGTCCCAGAATACAAACATACAGATTTAGTTCTTTTACAAAAGTAATTCTATCTGAGTGTAACAAGTGTCGGTGACCTTACCTGTATCTGGCATCCACAGCCAAGTGGGTTTGGTGATTCTTTACATCCCACATTGTGAACTGAATCACACCGGGCAATTACATTCCTGCTCCCAGCGGCCACAGGAGATTTGGGCTTGGGACAGCACTCAAGTCCCCACACAGTATGAAGAAGTTATACCTGGATTTTTTTTTTTTTTTCAAAAAGGAACTTTCTCTTTCCTAATGGAATTTATTCAGAAAAGTGATGCTAATTCTCAATTCTATACTGTCAGTCCTACACTACAAAGCATATGTAGTCATTTTCTTTCCCCCAAATGCTCATTTCCACAATTCTAAAGACTTGAGTAGTTGATACACGTTCTGAAAGAAGTGTTGAAGACATCGTCCCTGTTGAAGACGTTTTCTTTCTATAAAAGTTAGAGAACATCAAATACTCCTCCTGCTCTATTAAGAATGACACATAAAATACAGCCCTGAAATAACTGCTATTTTCAAACAGAAGAGACAATCTAGAATTCTCTGGCTCCCAAATACAGTTGGGAGGCAGAAATAAAGTGGGAAAATCTCAAAAAAGAGCAGGATTATTTCTTTATAATGTTTGACAATGAGCAAATGCTTACAAAGAGAGATCAGCAGAAATTAATCATAAGGGCAGAGACCTTTGCCATATCATTTAAACCATAATATTTGGTGATCATTTCATAGGATGGAAGACTTTGAGTGAGATGTCACATCATTTTATGATTATCTTGGTTAGCAGACATAAAACAAGAAAGCAGAGTCCGAAGCAGTCATTGTAACCTCCCACTTCCTCTAGAGGAGGACGTTTAATGGATTTTTCGTGGGGTTTTTAGAGGCCAGTTTGGCCATTTTCATCAGTTCACTTTACATGCAATTCACCACAAACTGGACAGATGGGAAAGCTGCACAGCTGCTTAGCGGAGTAGAAAAGAGAAAATATTTCTCTCTCCATGTGAGATGGCAAAAGCATGTGATCATTCTGAAAGAAAAGCGACTTTCAGTTGTTTCTGTTGTCTCTCCAAGGAAGGAAGCATGAGTATAGGGGATTGAAATAAATGCAGAGCCAAATAATTTAGAATAATTTCAAAGATTTTTCTGTCTCTATTCAAATAAGGGCGTACCTTAGGTTCTAGGATTTGCCATTTCTGGTTACCATGATAATTTCCATACATGCAGAGAGCCTTGTTTAATCCAATTCAGGGCATGGGGTCTGACAAAGGCTACAAGTGGCACCTTTTAGAAAAACATGATTATCATCTCTCAAATATTAGGACTGTAAATGGAAAGTACCCATTTTCCTTAATAATCCTACATGGCCCTCATATTCTCTATACACTGTCCTTTCAGCCACTACATCCATAAAGGAGAGCTAGAGGCTGTGAATTTAGTCCTGAACTGTTGTCCTTGATCCGAACTGCTCTGACCTCCTCTCACCCTCCAGCCCTGGCTGCGTCTTCTCACCCTTTCCATTCTCACTTTATCCTTCTAATTTGGCCCTCGACACGATTTTCCTACCCATGTCTTGTCTCCTCCCAACAGCAATTCTGTTTTTTCATCACTGGTGCCCTCCCTCAAGAAGTACCCCTTCCAAACCGTCTTTGCTGTAGAACTTCCTGTCCCAGGTTTATTATTGCCTTTTCTGCAGAAATCAATCAAAACAAATTGGAAAAATGTATGTATATGCTTATTCTGATCTTTTCTGGAAGTAATGAGTACAGTTCATTCATTGCAGCATTTCAAGCGTGGAGAAAATTACATAGATTAGAACATTCATTCTGTTTTTCCAGCACCCTTCCTAGTAATGTTTACTATTTGGCTCTTTGTTCTGGTTCCAGAGTTCAATGGGTTGAACATTCTATCGGAGACTCCTAAACCCTCTCCTAGGTTGTGACAATTATTTCAGCACTTATCACTTATGAGACAGAGTCATTTCCCTGCACGGATTTGCACATACCCACAGGCAAACTCAACACTGCTCTTCTGGCCACTCTGTGAGTCTCTGGTGATCTTTTGGTTCACTAACATCAGATCAACATTTGACTCTATAAACATGATTAGTACCCTCTGCAGACTTCGAAAATTCATCGTGCACTTTCTCTTCTATTTCTAATAAATATATGAAGAAGCCTTAGGTTCTGTTCCAATCTCATTTTGATTTTGAAAATCTAGCTCGTGCTTAGAAAAGATTCCAGTCATTTGGTCAACTAGTCAATCAACCAGACTTCGTGGAGAATGAGTATTAATGGGCAGGGGCTTGTGGAGATCAGGAGAATATTTATGTCTGACCAGTTAGTCGAGACTGGACGTTTGAGTCATAGTTTCTGGCTCACAGGGTGACCCTGAGTGCCTGCCTAGGAATATAAATAACACTGACTGTTCAGCAGTTTTCTATGAAGAACAGTGTTCCTATAAAATTAAAGTTGCATAATTTGGTCAATAAATCCGCGCTTTAATTCCACCCCTTCCTAATGGCTTAGCTTCACCTCTTCTGTTAATAGGTTACTACATCCTGTTTATCCACTTACCCATTTCAAAAAACAATTTGGGAGTTGGAACCTCCCTCCAGGTTTTCCTCCAAGGGTAATTCTGCAGAAGGGCACATTCTTCCTTGCCTTAAAAAGAAAGAAAAATCAGAAAATGAACAATTAGCAACACCAAGTGCCAGCATTGAGTAGCTTCTGTTCTTCGAACAGCCTCTTAGTATTGTATTTGGATTCCCCTCAGAGGAGCTCTCCCTTTGCTTGGGAAGCTCGTCTGATTTGGGGCTGTTCTTGACCTGGAACATTTTCAGAAGTTCTTCTTGCTTGAGCCAACCAAGCAAGACCTCCAGCCTCCCGGGAGCCCCTGACGCTGCCGGGAGAGCTCTTTGTATTTTCTCAGAAGGCCTCTTACTTGTCCTCTCCAAGAACATTTCTAATCGAATCCTCTCCTTCACAGGGAGTGAAGACAGCTGCGGGTGAAGGAGAGGTTGAGACAGTGGGCTCAAGAGCCAGGTTGCCCGGTGTGAGTCTGGGCTCTGTGAGATCTTGGGCAAATTAGTTCATCCGTCTCCATGCTTCCCTTTCCTCGGCTTCAATGTGAAGATAATAATAGATTAACCCATCACACAGCTGTTCAGAGGATAAAATGGGTTAATATGGATGAAATGCCTAGAATAGTGTAGAACATAGCAAGTGTTAATAAGTACAAGTATTAGTATGATTTAGAAAAAAATATATCAACTGGAAAACCACTCAACTCTTGACACCAAACCTACAAACTAACTTGCATTTATTTAGGTCCTGTCTTCTGTCCTCCTATTGTCAAAGGAGGGGTTCTTTTAGTCTGTCTAAGGTAAATTCCTCCCCCTGTATGTCAGATACACCCCATGACGCCCTGCTTCCTCAGGGACCTCATACATTGTTACCCCTCACCCTATTTCTCTCTTATATCTTAAATTCCACTCCCCTTTTTACTGTAATTTCTCTCCTCAGCATTGAATACACTCAAGACTTTCTCATTAAAAAAAAAAATCTCTCTTAACTCCTACTCTTGCTGTTACTTTAATGATTACCTTATCTCTCACCATCTCTGCAAAGATGAAATGCTTGGAAGAGTTAGTTTTCTCTACTCTACTCTGCGCTAGAGATAACTCATCACTTCCCATGATGCCTCAGCCCCTGACCTCTGGTTCACGGTTCTCTCCCTCCACTAAAACTGTTTTCAACCTTTCCTTCTCATTAGAGCTGCTGGACACTTTTCAGTCCTTATATTAATTGAACTCTTCACAGTATTCAGCACGGCTGAGCACTCCTTCCCTACAGAAGTCTTTTCCCTTAGTTTCTCGCACTCCACACTTCCTTAACTTTCCCTCATTCTCTCTAGTTGATTTTCTCAGTTAAAACTGCTGATGCATTTCCTCTGTCTTAACTGGTATTCACTGAGCCTCTGTGGCTAATCTCTCATTCTTTTCTATCAATATTTTCTTTGTAGTTAGTGCTCTTGGTGTTCTGTTTAAGACAAATTTTTTTACCCTGGGTTCACAAAGGTATTATTCTATATTATCCTATTTTTTTACCGTTCACATCTAAATCTCAATCCAACTGGACCTCACTGGTTTCAGTATGCTGTGACAAAGGGATCAATTTTATTTTTCTCCATGTGGATATCCAACTGACGCAGCATCATTTAATGAAAAACCATCATTTACCCACTGCTCTGTTGTGCCACCTTTGTGATAAATGAAGTATACATATGTGTGAGTGTCTCTGTTCCTGGGCTCTGTGTTCTCTTGCATGATCTTTTGAGCTATAATTATGACAATAGCAACCTTTATAACAGGTCTTAACCAAAAGAGCAAGTTTCCTACTTTTTTTTTCATAAATTTTGTTTGGATTTTTTAGTTGGAATTGGGATGGCACTGAATATATACATCAATTTCAGGAGGACTAATATCTTTACAATATTGACAACCCATGAATACAGCACTTCCCCCACCCCCATTTATTTAGGTTTCTTTAATTTATCTCATAATGTTTCTTTATTTACCAGGAAGTCTTGCATATCTTTGTTGGATTTACTTCTAAGCATTTTAGATTTTTTGATACAGTTTAAACAGAATCTTTTAAATTATATTTTCTAGCTCTTTATCACTGGTATATAGAAATGAAATTGATTTTTGCAGTTTGTCACAAGGTCCAGCTCATGCTAAACTCACTTAATTCTAATAATATATTTGTTGAATATTTTTTGATATCTACATAATCTGCACATAATCATATCGTCAGTTTATTTCTTCTTTTTCAGTACTTATACATTTTGTTTCTTTATCTTCTCTTAATACACTGGCTTGAACCTCCAGTAAAATGTTGAATAGAAATGATGACAATGGGTATATTTATCTCTTTATTTAATATTATTTTTTTAATGTTTTCTCTAATATTATTTCTTTGGTTAATCCCAAAGACTAATAGTAGAATTACAGAATAGTCGAGATGGAATAAACCTTGAGTTTATTCCAGTTGAGATGTCAAGAGATGGATTGAATTCCTTAATCACACAATGAGAGTGAACAGGGATCAGAACCCAGATATTCTGACTACTAGTTTAGTGTTCCTTTCCCTACAGCAAAAAGTCTTTCCTAAAAGGGAATACAATTAAGGTAATTCCCTTTTATCTCCTGAAGTTAAAGAGTGCTTGAAGTTCAAAGCTCTTAGAGCTGAATAACTCTAATGGCTGTACCATTAACAAAGCCACCACATTCCAGACCCGAAACAGGGACACCTCACTGGCAAGCTCACCTCATTCCACTAAGAGCTGCAGGCCCATTTCACCTCCAGGGAGTTCCCAGCATAGGCACTGGCCCTATTCAATTTCTGAATCCCTAGTAATTTCACTGACCTTTCTCCCTGACCCTATGTCGATCCATCCTGGCACCATAAAAAGCGTTGGTGCTGAACAAAGCTATGTATAGACACCTACTCTCCTTCAGTCTGATTTCTCATGAGATCAAAGGAAATGATTTTGTTTAGTTTCCTCTTTTCTCTTTGGCGTCAAACTCCTGGCAGAGCACAACCCAGTGAAACGTTTATGTGTCCTCGCGCCGTTGCCAATACCTTCAACTCTGTTGCCTCCTGGTCCTTTCCCTGGCCTCTGCCTGGTAAATCCCAACCCAATTTCAAAATCTGACTTCACTCCTCCTTACAACTGGTTGCTGAGCCATGCTGTCATTAAATGGTGTAATTAATTGATTTTAAGAGGCCACCTCAAAAGGCACACACAGTGATTGACCTTTAAGAGTTTATAATCTAATGGAGGAGACAAGATGAACATATGTGGATGAAAGGTCAGTAACTGATAATGTGCATATAATATCTGTTAGCAAATAATCAACATACAAATAAACAGCTCCAACCAGTGGCCGAGGTCAGGAGCGTTTAAGCCTGACGCTCACAACCCCCGACTTCTCTGGTTTAACTGCTCCCACTTTCTCACAAGAGGTCCCCTCCTGTCATTTCAGCTCTGCTTACTGGTTCTTTCTCTCCCCGCCCCCACCTGAGTCATCGAGGGAACTCTTTGCTTTGGGTATTCTTGGTTGGACCTCGGAATGCAATTTAGTTCAAGAAACAGTGGTTAGGGATGAGGTCAATACTTTAGTCACATTACAGGTTAATTGGGCTTTTGTGAACTGACTATTTATAACTATTTCTTTGGAAAAGCCGCTCTGAATACAAAACGACCTGCTTTCAAATGAAATTTCAAAACACAGACCCTTCTTTTAGTTCCCAATACTCAAACCTAAGCACTCAGGAAGTGGGCCCGGCCGGCACCACGATGCTCCCCTTCATCTGCAACGTTGATTGTCTTTGTCTTGTACAAAGACTACATATGAACGTGTCAAGCAAGAAAGCATGACAGTCACATGTTCTTTGTTTCCATGGAAACTAGCACTCTTCCACTCCTCACGGTCTTTCCTGTACAAAGACAAGAGGGTTAGAAACATTTCAGGAGAGCCCAAAATGGACTGCACGTGCCTTGTGTACAACCTTAGCCCTCAAGTCTGTAAAATGAATATGGTCGTCTCGGTTTGGACCCTTGGCCGAACCTGAGGAAGACAGCTTTTAGAATACATATTGTTTATAATTCTGAGGCTGCTGGATAATATAAGTGGCACCGGATCTGAGAAGGACAGGTTCCCAGAGTGTTATACAGTAATGCTACTCAAAGTGTGGTCCACGGATCAATAGCTTCGGTCTCAGCTGGGAAGTTGTTGAAAATGCATTCTTGGGCCTACCCAGAATCATGGTCTCTGGGGCGAGGCCAAGTATCTAGGGTGAGGCCAAGTATCTGGGCTTTAACATATTCTCCAAGTGACTTTTATGCACATCAACGAGAAACTGTGTTAGGCTTGCCTCTCTCAGCTCTGTGGATCCAGCATTGGTGGTGTCTGCTGAGACATGTGAAGGTCCCGTAGCCCCCAGAGGTGCCCCGCCTGGCTGTGAAGGCTCAGACAGTGTGCTGAGTACGGGGGCTGGCACAGAGCAGGCACTCGGTACCCGTGCAAGAAATGATCATGGTATGGCCCCCACGTACCCTCTGCTCATCCTCACACTCTACTTAGCTCTTGCTGTCTGTTATGGGTTAAACTTCCCCTCTCAAATTCTTATATTGAAGTGCTAACCTCTAGTACCTGAGAAAGTAACTGTATTTGGAGGTAACGTCTTTAAAGACATAATTAAGTTAAAAGGCGGTCATTAGGGTGAAGCCTAATCTGATATATCTGGCATCCTTCTAAGAAGAGGAGATTAGGACACAGACACACGCACAGATAGAAAGACCATAAGAAGAGGAGAGAGCAGACAGCCACCCTCAAGCCAAGGAGAGAGCTCTCAGAAGAAACCAACCCTGCTGACACCTTGGTCTTGGACTTCTAGCCTTCAGGACTGTGAGAGAGTAAACCTCTGTTGTTTAAGCTGCTTAGTCCATGGTACTTTGTTACAGCGGCCCTAGCAAAGTAATACACTACCCTCCCCTGTCCTCACACCCAGGAGTGGTTTGTACAGAGCTCTGCCCAGAGCCTATTCCTAATTGCCGATTCCTACAGCAACAGGCCACTAGCCTTGAGAGTGGGGATGGTGCCTGAGGCTTTCTGTGACGGCCCATTTGTGTGGAGCACCCGCGTCCAGTCCTGACTCAGGGAAAACTGTGCTCTGTTCTCCAACCAGGGAAGGCAGGCAGTGGCCCAACCCTCCAGAGCCCAGAGTTTGTGTTTGTGTAACATGTGTGTGCCTGTGGGAAAATGCCCTCACTCTGGGTTTGTTTCTTCATATGAAAAATAAAGGCATTAGTGACCTTCATATTGACAATTCTCTTTCTTACAGGGTTGCTGAAAAGGTCAAGTGAGGTAATTGCGTAGGTGCATTAAAAATGCATTGTCAGTGGAAGGTGGGCATGTGGATTATGGTTTTCACTTTATTACTAAGACTATTATCAGCAAATCTGCTCTAGGTCAACAGCTTGTGCAGAGTGACATGTGGGAGCCCGCAGTGGAGCATATGCTTGACTCAGCTCCGTCACCCGGTAGAATTTAAGGACCCTCAGACTCGACCCGGCAGCCATACACTTGGAAACTTGCCAAGGGGTCATGTAACCAATGTTTGTATTTTTATAATCTGTTTGTCACCATACGTTGTTCTTCAGCTTCAGAGCACGTGTATGTGCTCCAACTCTAAGCAGACCAAGGTAACTCATCTATAATTTGGGCTCCATCTCACCTGTTTCCTTGATTTAAATTGTCCCCTTCCTTTCTAGTCTCATTTTTTAAAAAATGCCTATATCTTGGATCAAGATGGGACAATTTGATTGAGATAAAGACCCTTTTATTTCTGAGTTTAAGTCATCAGAACAAAGAAATCATATCAAGGGCTCTGTTCAGCCAGGAACTGCAGCAAATTGAGTGCTAAATGACATAAGACAAAACAAGGGAAAGTTTCTGAGAGCTCATTGGTGGAGGTTAGGCTCAAAGACTTCTATTTAATTCAAACCACATAACAAATGATGGTGATATCATTAAAATAAATATCCCATATGGACCATCCCTTTCCCTCCCATATCATAGCACTGACGTCATTTTTGCATATGATATCAATGGCATTTTCCATATTCTGCTGAAAGGTCACAATTCTGTCAGTAATGAGATTCAGCCCCCAGTCAAGCTGTTCCAAGACACCACCGCCCATTTCCGAAACAATTATGAGGGCAGCTTCTCAGCAGCCTGAATTCCAGAGAGCAGATGTCTCCCTGGGCATGAGACACAAGTTGCACTGGGAGAGTCTTCTCTGGATTACTGTGGTCACTGGGGCTGTGGCCAGGCCACCCAGGAGGACACATAGTATCATGCCATACCCAGGAGGACAGGGCTCCCACAGAGCGAGTAGAGGGGACCCAGAGGGCCCAGTGGCACCAGATCTGTGCCAACCCAAGAATTCCTGCCACTGCAGCCATGGTTGTCAAACAATGACATCAATTGTCTGAAGATTAAGAGTTCTTTAGAGTGAAAAAGGCCTGGTCCTGCTCCTTGCATAGCTGTGTGGCTTTAAGCAAATTGTCTAGCCTCTCTGAGACTCAGTCTCCCCAGCGGCAAGATACGGATGACAACGGTCTCTCCCTCACATGGTTGTTGTGAGGATTATAAGATGAAGCACATTAGCCCGTCCTCCATCAACGCCAGTGGCTGTTATCACCGTTAAAGGGAATTTTAGGGTCGGGCTGAATTTGAATATCTGCTGAAATGGGGACCTACCACCCTCTCTTCTCCTGCTGGGATCGGAGGGGTGCATTTGATGACATGTTGAATTTGGTGATCTTAGACCAGAAGGAGAGGGAAGAGGATATTCGTGAGCCTGTACTGGAATCCTCAGAGGCTATGTAATCAGTTTATACAGCTTGCTCCCTTTGTAAATGTGGATCTGTCCATGGGTCCATTCTTGAGCTCATTCGCTACGTCAGTAAGATTTTTTTCATTCCCCATTCTGCTGTGACTACACACTTTTTACATTTATATTAACAACCATCCCTTCACTTCCCCCAGTACCCAGTGACTTTTTACTCCATCTGAGTCAGATAGAAAAGGGTCTGTTAGATCACTACCATGTTAGTGTGAACGAACGCACACGTTAGCCCCATCCCATCTCCAGGAGTGTTTGCCTTTCAAAAGAGAATGCATGAGAGGGAGAATCTTCTGTTTAGTCTATGTCTACATCATTCCCCTTGTACACTCTCTGATTTCAGCAGGGCAAGTGACAAAAGCTCTCACAACATCCATGTGGAAGAGATGGAGAAATACAGACCAGAAAAGAGTATAGTTCAATCTATAACTGGTTCAGTATCCCCGATCAAAGAATGCTTACTTAGGAAAGAAGGCTTGAGAAGGTGGTACCCCGTAAAGGATCACAGGAATCTTCCTGAGGCCACATCCTGGCCAACATTTTTATCAGTACCTTGAAAGAAAACAGAGAAGAAACGCTGAACAAACTCACAGATGGCTGGGTTGTAGCTGACACATTTTGATGATCGAGACTATGCCACGCTCTTATCTGACCTAAGGGCACAGCGTAATAGCTCTCCCGCTCAGGCCAAGCCATGTCATGTGCCAGGCAACTTGCACACGTTATCTCTAGCCCTGCAAAATAGGGACTTTTGTCTCCATATTATAAATAAGGAAATGGATGCTTATCATGGTTAAGAAACTTGATGGGATCCCACAGCCAAGTGGAAGGACAGAACTGGAACTTGAATCCAGATCCAGGCAACCCCAGAACCTCTGTTCCTTCTGAGCTCACTCAGCCTATGGTAGTCCTGCGCTGCCCTTTAAAATACATGTGTGCAAGTCGTATATTGTTGCGGGGGCGCGGCTGCCTGGCACATATAGATGCAGAAGTATTTGTGGGGAGAAGAAAAGGAATTAGTAGGGGGAAGGAAGAGAGGGTGGGACAACGTCTGTTTTAATCTGTGCTCGTGATCGTGACCAAAGGGAAACAGCTGATGATTATAATTTGGCAAGTGGAGACACATTATTTCTCTTCAAACAATTAAACGGCTGTTATGGTGGAGAAAGTACTCAGTGTAACCCAGGGAGGTGGATTGTAATTCAATATGAGCTGGAACCTTCTAAAATAACGAGCTTTGTTCCATGTGCAGCAGGCTCTCTCCCGAAGTGACGTCTTGTCCCTGGAGCTTCCCAAGCAGGATCACATCACTGCTCCCTGGACGTGACAGAGACAGGGCCCCAGGACAGGAACGGCGGGACAGGTGGCCTCTACTTTATAAGGGTCCTAATAGTATTTTAGATGTTTTAGCGCTTGGATTGGGGACACATTTTGGAGCAGAGGAATTTCACTCTCTCCTTAAATACAGCACACGGCTTTCTGTCTCCTCCGCTGAATACACAAAAGTTATGAGATAGAGATGACCCCTCATTAGACCAAATGCCAGCAAAACAGTGGCCTAATTTAGTTCTTTGTTTGAAGGAAAGGACTCAAAATCCCTCCAGCAGGCTTCTGGGGAAAAGAAAAACCCTCGAAAGTACAGCAGGGGTGCTTTGGGAAGCACAAGATAGGCTTTGTTCTGTTGCTGCCAGCCTGTGCCAGAAGAGCAGTGAGCAAATGGAAAAACGTCCTGACAGACCATGTTTATCACCCAGGCCATGGTGCATTCTTCCTGATTCTTCTACAGACCTTCTTACTGGGGTGAGTACGCTGATGGATTTGAGCTATATGGAGATTTTCTTTTTCCTTTAATCTTCAAGGTGGTAAACCAGGAAGAGCTTTAGACATCCTCCCAGTAACTGGAATACTAACAATGAAATACACCAAGACCACAGCCTGCTTGATTATTTCCTAATTTTCTCTTTATGCCGGTTCCAGCCAGGAGACCCTGCCAGATGCAAAAAGCTTCCTTCATGGCAGTACAAATAGTTTCCATTTCCCAATCAAGAGCCAGTATCCAAGAGGAGCTTCTGATTTGACACTGAATGAAACAAAAGATGGCCCAGAACTCGACTGAAGCCAGAAAACAGAGGCTCAGGAGCCAGAAAATCTCTGCAATGTCCCAGAAACCCCCAGGGGCAGAGACGGTGCACTGGCCAGTACATGCAAGCAAGCATGCTTGCAGTCCAACCTCCCAGCCGTTTTTCTCCCCAGGGTTTCTTCAGGCTCTTGGTGAAATTCTGTAAGAATACATTCCTCATTATACTCCCAAAAGACTTCTCACTCATCTCTCTTGGACTTCATAAATTCATCATACGTTTAGGTTTCCATTTACTTCTTAATTCAGCAAACATATATTGAGTATCTTGTAATTCATTCATTTCATCCACACGTCTTGAGCACCTGGCACAGGTAAGAATGGGTTGGGTTAAAGAGACTCATACAACATGTTTTCTGGTCAGGATCGTAGCCCTCACGCGATGAACCCTTACTAAATACTCTGCATTTTCTAAGAGCTTTCACTTACATGCAAAACATTCTCACCTGTATATCTCTAATCCCACGTGTTTTTCAGAGCCATAGCCAGATTTCCACACACCTGTTAGATTTAGTCTTATTGTGAATGTCCCACTGTCACTTCAACGTCAGCATGTTCAGAACTGAACTCGTGCCTCACTCTTTAAACCTCCTCTTCTTCATGACTCTCCCCTCTTGGTTAGACAGAGCCGTCTTCTCATTCCATGGGCTCAGGCTCAAGGATATCTCTGATGTTCCTTTTCCCTTTACCCAAGACAGTAGTGACTTTCACCCCCAAAATGCCTCTCAAGCATGGGTTTTGTTCCATTTTTACTGATAGCATTCAAGGACAGGACAAGAGCTCAGTGGTTCTTGCCTGGACTATTGCAGTAGCCTCTCAGCTGGCTTCCCCATCTTCATGTTACCACATTCTGGTCCATCCTGAACTTTGCCACCAGAATAAACTCCCTAATTCACATTCTCACAATATCACTTTCCTACCCACTACAGACAAGGTATTATCTTCCGGTGGCATATCCTCTATAATATAGCCTTAAGTTCCACTTCCCCTCAAGGTTCTCTGTGCCATGCAAACTGGTCAAATATCCTTTGCCAGATCCTCTCTAGGCTTTCCTGCCTCTATGCCTCTCCTGACGCTGCTTCCCCTGCCTGGTGCCCCTTTCTAATTTCTGCTGCAGAAATTCTCCCAGACTTAGTCTTCTAGCCCAGATTCTCCACAAAACCTCCTTACTGCCTCTCTGGGAACAAGTACTCTCTCCTTCCTTGAACTCTCATTGCGCTGATCGCATCTCTCACGTTCATGCAACCCTAATCCATATCTCATCTCCCCTTTCAGAGTCTGAGCTTCTTGAGGTCAGCATTCCGCTAAATGAATCACTGAAAGGGACGGCCTATTCAAGTTGAAAGTTAGTTTGCACAGGGGATACATGGACAAAACCTTTTTCATGAAAAGGAATGAGTAGAGAATGAAAGATCAAGCAGGAAAGATCAAAGGTACAAAAAAGGAAATGGTAGGAAGAAGAACCTTACGGAATAGAAAAGGGTTAAATCAAGGGATATTCGTTGAGACTTCATTTTGACTTCTCCAGGAAAAGGAAGAATCGTGGAGGAAATGTTCAGGCGCTGATATGCACTTAGGAAGGAGCAGTGCTTCTGCCCTGAGGAGGGAGGGGTGTGGCGAGTCAAGGAAGGCACACCTCCCTCTGTGACTTGGGTGAGTCATACTGTCTCTTCCTGTGTGGACCGGGGTGAGGAGCCACACGTAGCTTACGCGTCTGTTGTGAGGAGCATATGAAATAATGAAATAAAGAGCTAAGCACAGTGCCTGGCCCAGGTCGCATGAGCTGATGTGGGTGCTTGCTGCATTGTGGCCGAAAAGAGGTGGAGCTGAAGGTTTTGGAGTCTAGAAATGGCAGGAAGCGTAAAGGAGATGTAAACAACGAGCTGTAGAAAGTCATTAAAATTGACAAGTGAGAGCACAAATAGGAGGGGTCGTGATCAGGCAGCAGTATAAGTGATTAACTAAGACGATCTCTGCCTTTATTTAGGATGTGAAAGATAGAGGCTGGCTCTTAACGAACACTTCCCTAGCATAATAAGGTAGCTTGGGTGGGCATTCATAAGCAACTGGCTATAATAAGAAGCTGTTGTGGAGAATGATACAAACAAAAGGGAAAAGCTGCCTCCCTGTTGAATGCAATTCCCTTCGTTGCATCATCCGTAAACCTTATTTCTTAATTCTTTCCTTCCTAGGACTCATCCCTCTCCTCCTCTCTGAGCTCTTGTTTTTATTAGCATCCACATTTAACTTTATTTTATCATTGTCATTTAAAGCTTGATTTTATAAAACATAAAAAGACAACTTGAAGAGTTCTGTATCACAGGAATATAAATAGTACAAATATCCAGAGCTTCAAGTTATATTAAGTCAAATAATTGGAAAATTTTTTCAATATAGAAACTATACGAATGAAATAAATGGCAAAAGGGCCTGATGGCATTTGGCAAAACTGATTTCTTAATTCTTTCCTCCCTAGGACTCAGGTACCGTCACAGGAACTTCAGAGTGCATGAGGGACAAACTTCAATGCCAGAGCTCCCCGGCCACCGAGCGGCTTCTCCTATAACCCACCTGGGGGATCACGCTTCCCTATAGCGTGGTGATTTGGGGACAGAGGAGAGGAATTAAAGACAACTGTCCACCCAGGGAAGGACATTCAACTAATCTTTAATCAGAAACAGGAATTCTAGGACATCTATAGCGAGAGTTATTTAGGTAGCCCCTGCAAGAAATTCCTCTGTCATTTTATTTTTTTAGCTTTTATTTTATTTTATTTTTAATTTTTATTTTATATTGGAGTATAGTTGATCTACAATGTTGTGTTAGTTTCAGGTGTACAGCAAAGTGATTGTTATACATATACATATATCTTTTTTTTAAAAACATCTTTATTGGAGTATAATTGCTTTACAATGTTGTGTTAGTTTCCTCTGTCATTTTACATGGCCCTGGTCTTCTTGTAAGAAAGATTTTCAGTGCCCTGAAGTGCTAGGGGGCAGTTGGGTGATTTTCCAACCTACCTTAGTACGACTGATTGCAGATAAAATGTTAAACCTGGGATTGTCCCAGAGACCTAATTAGAGGCTCCTGTTGGCCTGATCCACTGGCAGTGACCTGGGAAGCAGCAGCCTGAGGAAGACCCTCTTTGCCTTGGAAGCTGATTCAATATGGGATTCATTTTCTAGTTCTGAATCCCGTGTCAGGATCAAGGGTAGAAAATTAACTTGAGGCACTCACTTCATATGTATTCTGGTTCATTGGCATCTAAGGGTAGACAGATGCCAGATTTAACTTGGGAAGACCAAAGGCAATACCTTTTCAACAGAAGCAGGTGGTTGAATTAGGACTGCAGGTTGCTAAACAGAAGGCATTGGCTCATTATTCTGGCTTTTTATTTCCTGTGTATGGGAGGAACAGTAAATTTCCATGCACTTTAACCTAGAACTTCTGGGAGTTGTTGCAAAGAGCATATTCTTCCTCTCTTGGTTTTATTTTCTTTCAATAAGTGCCTAATTATTTTGTCTAAAGATTAAGGAGAAGTTCAGCAACAAGGAGCTGATGTTATTTTCCTTTCATATTCTCTTGTTTATTAACACACACACACACACACACACACACACACACACACACACACACTCAGGCTGCCACAAAAAAATACCATAGACTGGGTGGCTTAAACAACAGAAATTTGCTCACAGTTTTGGAGACTGGAAAGTCCAAGATCAGGGTCCAGCATGGTTGGTTTCTGGTGAGAGCATTCTTCCTGGCTTGCAGACAGCTGCCTTCTCCGTGGTCTTACACAGTGGGGAGAGAGGGGCACTCTCTGGTGTCTCCTATAAGGACAGTAATCCAATAAGATCGGGGCCCCACCCTGTGATTTCATTTAAACTTATTCCTTCTGTAAAGAAGGAATATCTCCAAATATAATCACATTGGGGTTAGGGCTTCTTCATATGAATTTTGAGGGGATAAAAACATTCAGTCCATAAAAATATATGAAGTCTTATCATGAGTTAGAATTGCCAACAAGCATTTAGATTGTTAACAGCAAGCCCATTACCTGGGTTCCTAGTGTAGTTTCTCTTTCATGTCCAGTCCCTAGACGAAGAAAAAAATGAAGGTGTTAAATAAATACAAATCCTAATCTCACAAATTTTTTCTTCCTAGGTTTAATGTGATTCTTTTTTCTTTTGACAATAAGTAGAATTTATTTTATTCAATTTTATTCAATATGGACCTGCCTGAAAACAAAATAAATTTTTGATTTATTTTGATTTTTAAAATTGTTTATTCCAGACTTCCCTGGTGGCACAGTGGTTAAGGATCTGCTTGCCAATGCAGGGGACACAAATTCAAGCCCTTGTCCGGGAAGATCCCACATGCCACAGAGCAACTAAACCCATGCGCCACAACCACTGAGCCTGCGCTCTAGAGCCCGAGAGCCACAACTACTGAGCCTGAGTGCCTAGAGCCCGTGCTCCACAACAAGAGAGCCACTGCAATGAGAAGCTTGCTCACCGAAACGAAGAGTAGCCCCTGCTGGCCGCAACTAGAGAAAGCAATGAAGGCCCAATGCAGCCAAACATTAAATAAACAAACAAATAAATAAATTTAAAAAAATTGTTTATTCCTATTGGGTGGGTCAAAAGGTTCGTTCGAGTTTTCCATAAGATGGCTCTAGTAGCACTTAGCTGTCTTTAACTTCATTCGAAACAATTTTGTTAGATTGTATGTGACAGCTGTCATATCAGTGTGCATTTAAAAAAAGACATCAAAATTGGTGGATTTTTGTGTAGCCACTTTAATATTGAAGATGGAAGGAAAAAAGCAACATTTTCAGCATATTATGCTTTATTATTTGAAGAAAGGTAAAAACGCAATTGAAACGCACAAAAAGATTTGTGCAGTATATGGAGAAGGTGCTGTGACTGATCGAATGTGTCAAAAGGGGTTTGTGAAGTTTTCTGCTGGAGATTTCTCGCTGGAAGATGCTCCAAGGTCAGGTAGACCAGCTGATGCTGATAGCAATCAAATCGAAACAATAATTAAGAACAATCAAGACAAGCCTCTTAGATAGCCTCATCCACCAGAGGACACACAGCAGAAGCAAGAAGAACTACAATCCTGCAGCCTGTGGAACAAAAACCACATTCACAGAAAGATAGACAAGATGAAAAGGCAGAGGGCTATGTACCAGATGAAGGAACAAGATAAAACCCCAGAAAAACAACTAAATGAAGTGGAGATAGGCAACCTTCCAGAAAAAGAATTCAGAATAATGATACTGAAGATGATCCAGAACCTCAGTAAAACAGTGGAAGCAAAGATCCAGAAGATGCAAGAAATGTTTAACAAAGACCTAGAAGAATTAAAGAACAAACAGAGATGAACAATATAATAACTGAAATGAAAACTACACTAGAAGGAATCACTAGCAGAATAACTGAGGCAGAAGAACAGATAAGTGACCTGGAAGACAGAATGGTGGAATTCACTGCTGCAGAAGAGAATAAAGAAAAAAGAATGAAAAGAAATGAAGACACCCTAAGAGACCTCTGGGACAATATTAAATGCAAAAACATTCGCATTATAGGGGTCCCAGAAGGAGAAGAGAGAGAGAAAGGACCAGAGAAAATATTTGAAGAGATTATAGTCGAAAACTTCCCTAACATGAGAAAGGAAATAGCCACCAAAGTCCAGGAAGCACAGAGAGTGCCATACAGGATAAACCAAAGGAGAAACATGCCGAGACACATAGTAATCAAATTGGCAAAAATTAAAGACAGAGAAAAATTTTTGAGAGCAGCAAGGGAAAACCAACAAATAACATACAAGGGAACTCCCATAAGGTCAACAGCTGTTTTCTCAGCAGAAACTCTACAAGCCAGAAGGGAGTGGCGTGATATACTTAAAGTGATGAAAGGGAAGAACCTACAACCAAGATTACTCTACCTGGCAAGGATTTCATTCAGATTTGATGGAGAAATCAAAAGCTTTCAAGACAAGCAAAAGCTAAGAGAATTCAGCACCACCAAACCAGCTCTACAACAAATGCTAAAGGAATTTCTCTAAGTGGGAAACACAAGAGAAGAAAAGGACCTACAAAAACAAACCCAAAACAATTAAGAAAATGGTCATAGGAACATACATATCGATAATTACCTTTAACATGAATGGATTAAATGCTCCAACCAAAAGACACAGGCTCGCTGAATGGATACAAAA
>NC_041223.1:15711147-15712696 GCF_002837175.3 Physeter macrocephalus | reverse complement strand
GATCAATAAAAGTAGAAGTGGGTTCTTTGAGAAGATAAACAAAATTGATAAACCATTAACCACACTCATCAAGAAAAAGAGGGAGAGGACTCAAATCAATAAAATTAGAAATGAAAAAGGGAAGTTACAACAGATACCGTAGAAATACAAAGCATCCTGAGAGACTACTACAAGCAACTCTATGCCAATAAAATGGACGAACTGGAAGAAATGGACAAATTCTTAGAAAGGTATACCTTCCAAGACTGAACCAGGAAGAAAAAGAAAATATGAGCAGACCAATCACAAGTCATGAAATTGAAACTGTGATTAAAAATCTTCCAACAAACAAAAGTCCAGGACCAGATGGCTTCACAGGTGAATTCTATCAAACATTTAGAGAAGAACTAACACCCACCCTCCTCAAACTCTTCCAAAAAATTTCAGAGGAAGGAACACTCCCAAACTCATTCTATGAGGCCATCATCACCCTGATACGAAAACCAGACAAAGATACTACAAAAAAGAAAATTACAGACCAATATCACTGATGAATATAGATGCAAAAATCCTCAACAAAATACTAGCAAACAGAATCCAACAACACATTAAAAGGATCATACACCATGATCAATCGGGATTTGTCCCAGGGATGCAAGGATTCTTCAATATATGCAAATAAATCAATGTGATACACCATATTAACAAATTGAAGAATAAAAAGCATAAGATTATCTCAATAGATGCAGAAAAAACTTTCGACAAAATTCAACACCCATTTATGATAAAAACTCTCCAGAAAGTGGGCATAGAGGCAAGCTACCTCAACATAATAAAGACCATATAAGTAAAACTGTCACTGTTTGCAGATGACATGATATTATACATAGAGAATTCTAAAGATACCACCAGAAAACTACTAGAGTTAATCAATAAATTTGGTAAAGTTGCAGGATACAAAATTAATGCACAGAAATCTCTTACATTCCTATACACTAATGATGAAATATCTGAAAGAGAAATCAAGGAACACTCCCATTTTCCATTGCAACAAAAAGAATAAAATACCTAGGAATAAACCTACCTAGGGAGACGACTTCAGACTATACTACAAAGCTACAGTAATCAAGACAATATGGTACTGACACAAAAACAGAAACATAGATCAATGGAACAAGATAGGAAGCCCAGAGGTAAACCCACGCACCTATGGTCAACTAATCTATGACAAAGGAGGCAAGGATATACAATGGAGAAAAGACTGTCTCTTCAATAAGTGGTGCTGGGAAAACAGGACAGCTACATGTAAAAGAATGAAATAGAACACTCCCTAATACCGCACACAAAAATAAACTCAAAATGGTTTAGAGACCTAAATGTAATACCGGACACTATAAAACTCTTAGAGGAAAAGATAGGAAGAACACTCTTTGACATGAATCACAGCAAGATCTTTTTTGATCCACCTCCTAGAGGAATGGAAATAAAAACAAAAATAAACAAATGGGACCTAATGAAACTTAAAAGCTTTTGCACAGCAAAGGAAACCATAAACAAGATGAAAAGACAA
>NC_041223.1:15664338-15710922 GCF_002837175.3 Physeter macrocephalus | reverse complement strand
AAATGCTGGAGAGGGTGTGGAGAAAAGGGAACCCTCTTGCACTGTTGGTGGGAATGTAAATTGATACAGCCACTATGGAGAACAGTATGGAGCTTCCTTAAAAAACTAAAAATAGAATTACCATATGATCCAGCAATCCCACTACTGGGCATGTACCCAGAGAAAACCACAATTCAAAAAGACATATGCACCCCAATGTTCACTGCAGCACTATTTACAATAGCCAGGTCATGGAAGCAACCTAAATGCCCATCAACAGACAAATGGTTAAAGAAGTCGTGGTACATATATACAACGGAATATTACTCAGCCATAAAAACGAATGAAGTTGGGTCATTTGTTGACGTGGATGGATCTAGAAAGTGTCATACAGAGTGAAGTATGTCAGAAAGAGAAAAGCAAATATTGTATATTAACGCATATATGTGGAACCTAGAAAAATGGTACAGATGAACCGGTTTGCAGGGCAGAAATTTAGACACAGATGTAGAGAACAAACGTATGGACACCAAGGGGGGAAAGCGGTGGGGGGTGGGTGTGGGTGTGTGATGAATTGGGCGATTGGGATTGACGTATATACACTGATGTGTATAAAATGGATGACTAATAAAACATGCTGTATTAAAAAAATTATGAAATTGTACACTTGAAGTAAATGCAGTTTATTATATGTCAATTATGACTCAATAAAAGTGTAAAAAAAAACCAACCTGGAGAGATTATTTAAAAAAAAGAAAAAGAACATCAACATTATACCACGTGGGAGACAGCCGACATATTCAAAATATCCAAATCAAGTGTTGAAAATCATCTGCACCAGCTTGGTTATGTTAATCGCTTTGATGTTTGGGTTCCACATAAGTTAAGCAAAAAAAACTTTCTTGACCATATTTCTGCCTGCGATTCTCTACTGAAACATAATGAAAATGTTCCGTTTTTAAAACCAATTGTGATGGGCAATGAAAAGTGGAACGGAAGAGATCGTGGGGCAAGCGAAATGAACCACCACCAAAGGCCAGTCTTCATCCAAAGAAGGTGATGTTGTGTATATGGTGGGATTGGAAGAGAGTCCTCTATTATGAGCTCCTTCTGGAAAACCAAGCGATTAATTCCAGCAAGTACTGCTCCCAATTAGACCAACTGAAAGCTGCTCTTGACGAAAAGCGTCCAGAATTAGTCAACAGAAAATGCATAATCTTCCATTAAGATAACGTAAGACCACATGTTTATTTGATGACCTGGCAAAAACTGTTACAGCTTGGCTGGGAAGTTCTGATTCATCTGCCATATTCACCAGACATTTCACCTTCGGATTTCCATTTATTTCAGTCTTTATAAAATTCTCTTAATGAAAAAATTTCAATTCCCTGGAAGACTGTAAAAGGCACCTGGAACAGTTCTTTGCTCAAAAAGATTAAAAGTTTTGACATAGAGCAGGGGTTCTCACGCTTTAGCAAAAGCATCATCTGGGGTAGTTTGTTAAAATACAACAGATTGTGGGGTCCATCCCCAGAGATCTTGGTGTAGGAACTCAGGGGTAGGAATCTGTATGTTTAGCATACAGGTGATGCTAATTTTTTTCAAGTGATGCTAATTCTGGCACTACCTGAGAATGCTTGTCTGTGATAACTTTGCTAAGAAATTTTTTCAAAGCAAAACATACAAATTGCTTACTGTGCATGCCATTATACATGTGTGTACATAGGTTCCCCCACTATACTAGAGTGATCTTATGAAAACTTTTGTAATCATGGCGTAAAGGGAAGAAGCAATATCTTAGAAATACCTTAGAAAACATCTTGCTAATAGGGGCACAAAATATTATAAATCGGGATAAAGCACAGATGCTCACGGACACAGTTCAAAGCTATGGCAGCTTGATGCTGAGATGCTGGGTATAGTGCCCAGGGAAGGAGCTTGGGGGGACCATTCTCACTGCTACTCAGGGTGTGCTCTGCTTCTATGATGGCTCCCTGCAAAACAAATGCCAAACACAATTTTTGCTATTTGCCTTTTTTTTGTAAAGGTGAAAATCCCCTTCAGACTACTTTCAGTTAGCCAAAACAGGTACTAATGTTAAGTTTTCTGTTAAAAAGAAGTGGCATAAAGTGAACTTTCAAAAAGCGGGGGATACCTGAACATAGATATCCATATACACACATACACAAAGAGTCCATAGAAAGCTAATTTTAAGCAATGCTACTTCCTGGTTAACTTTCCAACATAAACTAGTTGTAAAATGTGTCCCTAGGAAGCTAAATAAGTTGATTTGCTGTACATGGATTTTGGATAAAAGCCAACTAAAACTCCCAGGTCTTTTTCACATAAGCTGTCCTTGAATTATTGATTTTTTTTTAAGCTCAAACGCAGGACTTTACATTTATTCTTGTTATTTTCCACCCGTGATTCCATTTGATTGGCTGGCCTAAGTCCATTGAGTTTACTTCATGTGCCTTATACTCTGAACAGCTGAATTCATAAAGGATACCTTACATTTAAGCCTGTGGAACCAAAGCCAGTCAACTTTCTTGAATTGACAATGAACAACATATTCTATTTAAAATTTCTTATTTTCTTCCTAAATTTAATTTCTTATTCAGGCAGTTAAAGATCTAGAAAATGACTTAATCTTTCTCGAAGTCTCTCAGCACCTAACAGTCAATAACCGTGTCCCATTCATCTTTGGGTGTCTCCAGTCTTTGGTGAGAGAGGGTGACAAATGAGTGCTGAATGGCGGAATAAAGAGGGAATGAATTCACATATAAACTAGCCTAGGATTTGAACTGAATTTTTCAGCAAGATTATACCTGATGGTTAAATAATCACACTAGTACCCAAAACCAGTTAACGAATAATTAATGAACCGATTAATTAATGGAGATCAGCTGTTCTCAAATGTGTTTTTCTCCCTCCAACCCCATCCATGAACACCAGTAGCAGCCACAGCATCACCTGGAAACTTGTTAGAAACACAGAATCCGAAGGTCTAGGGGTGGGTCCGGTGACCTGAGTTTTGACGTGCCCTCCAGGTGATTCTGATGCAACACAGTCTCAGAACAACTAATCGGTAGTATTAATCCTTCAGAGCCTGCACACATTACTGATGTTTTATAAAGGGCCTTCCTCAATGCATGTCTTTTAGTTGTTCTGAAAACTTTCATCAAGGAATTATAAGTCCTAGGAACTGTACTAGGCATTCAGGGTAAAGATAATAAAAATGAACTAATACTTTACCACGTTACATTTTTCCTGATCAGCAACATATATATTTATGGTAAACATTTTAAAGTATAAAAAAATGTATGTAAGTAGGAGGTGAAAAAAAAACTTTGTGCAATCCCATCACCCAGTGGTAACCTCTGTTATTCCAGGGACATTTAAATAGTAGTCCAAAAAGTGACCCTGAGTTCTGGACCTGAGGTTGGTTTGGGAAGTTTCCAGAGCTTGGGCAGGCTCTGCAAGCAGCGGCACAGAGGGCCCTGGAGAGGCCAGGGATTGAAGCCCCTAATCGGTCCGTGCTGATCACTTTTCAGCCAGCTCGTTGAACCCACAACCCCGCCCTCCCTGGTTTGCCCAGGACTATCCCAGTTTTAGCATGGTATGCCCTGCATCCTGGGGAACCCCTCACTCTCCCAGCAAAGCAGGACATTTGGTGACCCTGGCAGATGTTTATGAGTTTAGATAGGCATTCTTCTCTTAGTTTCTTCCTGCTATGAAGAAAGAAGGTACATGGACTTCAGACAGCTGTGATGTGATGAAGGAACATGGGAGTCAGAAGTTCTGGTCTCACACTGGGTTTTGCACTTACTTACTATGTGATCCTGGCAGTTTATGAAACTTCCCAGAGCCTGTGAAAATTAAATGAGCACGACTGGCTTCCTACATAGCTCAGAGTAAAAGCCAAAGTATTGGGTTGGTCAAAAAGTTTGTTCGGTTAGTGAATACATTGTTCAATAAAATTCTTGGTGAAAATGAAAAATGTGCCTTTGATTTTTACTTAAAACCAAGTGAACTTTTTGGCCAACCCAATATTTGCATGTGCTTCCACCTCAGGGCCTTTGCATTGGCTCTTCTCTCTGCCTGGAGCACTCTTCACAAAGAAACCTACACGCTTGCTCCCTTACTTCCCCAGGTCACCCCAGTGCCATCTTATTAGTGAGGCTTTCCCCAAACACCCAATATAAAAGAGCAGCAACCTCCCCCTTTCTTCTTCTCCCCATGCCCAGCCCACACACCTCCAGCAGTCCCTGTCCCCATCCCCTGGTTTATTTTTCTCCATAGTATTGATACTTATCACCAGTAGGCCTACACTTTATTTGCTGTGATGTATCTTCTGTTATGTCCTGCTAGAACACAGGCTCCACGTCATGGCAGCGGTATCTGTAATCTTGGTGGCTTCAAGAGTGCCAAGCACTGTGAGCAATAAATATTTGATGAATGAATGAATGGTTGACATAGCGTAAGTGAAAGTGCTATGGAAAAATGTAAAGATGCCACCATGAACAAACGTCAAATAAGTGGCAGACTGGAGAAGCTATTTGCAACATGTATAATAGACCAAAAACAATGGTATCTATACTATGTTTCTAAAAATCCTGGATATCAATAAGAAAAAGATCAGCAGCAAACACAATAGAAAAAATGGGTAGAGGATATTAATAGGAAATTTACAGTAGAGGGAATGTCGTGGTCAGTGACCTTCGGCAGGTTACTTAACCTCTGTATTTAGTTTCCCTAACCTAGTAAAATAGCTCCCTGCTTCTTAGCGTTGGGAGAATAAAATGAGTTAATATAAATTAACTGCTTAAAAGAGTAGATGACACATACCGCTATACAATTGCTGGCAAGTATCATTGTCAGTGGTAATCAGAGAACTATAACTGAAAACAAAATACCTCTTTCCACCCATCAGATTGGTGTTAAAAAAAAATGAAGCCTGAAAATAGCAAATCTTAAAGATGTGGTAAAAATGTCTCTATTATACAACGTTGGTGTAGCGATTCAATGGAACAGCCCCTTCAGAGAACATGAGAGTAACATCTAGTAAAATTGAAAATGTGCCCAGCCTATAATCAATTCCACTTTTGAGTCTGTAATATAGGGCAGCTCTTCCCAGCCCTCCTCAACTGTAAAAACTCTGGAGTGATGGTTAAGCACACAGATTCCTAGAGTACACCCCGGACCCAGTGACTCAGAATCACCAGGGAAAGGGCGGGGAAACCTAGATATTTCACTAGTACCACAGGGGAGCCTTATTATCAGACAAATCTGGGAAACTCTGAGCTAAAGAAATTCTTGGGGACTTCCCTGGTGTTGCAGTGGTTGAGAGTCCGCCTGCCAATGAAGGGGACACAGGTTCGAGCCCTGGTCCAGGAAGATCCCACATGCCATGGAGCAGCTGAGCTGCAATGAGAAGCCCGCGCACCGCAATGAAGAGTAGCCCCCGTTCACCTCAGCTAGAGAAAGCCCGCGCGCAGCAACGAAGACCCAACGCAGCCAAAAATAAATAAAATAAATAAATAATTTTTTTTAAAAAAAGAAAGAAATTCTTGTCCTTTTATTTATTCCTTTTATTCAAGATTTATAGGAGGAGGCTAAGTGCAGCATTCTTATAAAAAAATAATGGAAACAACCTAATGTATATCAATAGGTGCATTAATTAGTAAAATGTGATGCATACATTCAATGGAATAGTCATAGTAGTTTAGAGCTATAGCTCTGTATGTCAATGTGAATGGGTCATTAAAAAATTTGGTTAAAAAAAACAAGATACAGAAGTATATATGGCACTGTTTCTTACTATAACTACAGTATGGTGGTATTTCAATAAATTTTTAAAACAACACAAATTGATGGAAATGTAAACTGGCATCAGTCCTTTGTAAAATAGTTCAGAAATACTCACTAAAGCTTATTATAATCATGTCATATGACCCAGCAATTCCACTCCTAGTTATGTACCCAGTAGAAATGTATATGTGAACATCAAAAAATGTGCACAAAAATGTTCATAGCAGCACTATTCATAAGGACCTGAATTCAGGAAAAAAAGACACATGTCCATCTATGATAGAGCTGAGAAATAAATTGTAGTATATTAATGTGATTGAATACTATACAGCAATGAAAATGAATGAACTAGAGCTATATGCAAAAGCCTGTATAAATTCCACATAAATGTTGACTAAAAGAAACCAGACACAAAAGACTCCATTTATATGGAATTCAGAAACAAGCAAAATTACCACGTGATGTTACAACATGAGGGTGGTAGGAAGTAGAAGATGACACAAAAATGGCTTCTGGCGTGGCTGACAATATTCTGGGTTTTTTTCTGGGTGGTGGGAGCATAGGAATAGAAATATGTTGTATAGAAATATGTTGAGTTGTGTCTTTTGATATGTACTCTTTATATACACACAGCTTCTGCTTCATAAATACACATAAAATGTACTCTCGGGGCTTCCCTGGTGGCGCAGTGGTTGAGAGTCCGCCTGCCGATGCAGGGGACACGGGTTCGTGCCCCGGTCCGGGAAGATCCCACGTGCCGCGGAGAGGCTGGGCCCGGGAGCCATGGCCGCTGAGCCTGCGCGTCCGGAGCCTGCGCTCCGCAACGGGAGAGGCCACAGCAGTGAGAGACCCGCGTACCACAAAAAAAAAAAAAAAAAAAAAGTACTCTATTTTCTGGGTATATATTTTATGTAAAATATGAAAATGAGCTTGAATTAGACACAGCAAACTCATCAAACTTATGATACAATTGCATAGTTAAGGTGGTGAGTGTGACAAAGTTAGTGGGACCAAGGATGGTGATTAAAGTGAACTTTTGCTACATCTGGGATGTTTTAATTTAAAAAAAAAAAAAAAAAAAGAGAAGAAAAAAGCTAGAAGAAAATAAAATATTAAGTTGACGATTCTGGTTGATGAAAATATATGTGTAGTCTTTGTTCTATTATCCTTTGCTCTTTATTTTTAGAGTTTAAAAAATTTAAAGATATGAGAAAAACAAAACATTCTAAAGGAAAAATTTTTTAATAACTCACCGCTAAATTTGAGGGGAAATTCTCGCATTATTTTTTTTTAGATGAGCCACAAAGAGATGAAGTAATTTTTCTAAGAAATTTTAATGAGTAACATTTCTTTAAAATCTTCGTTAACCACTGAATTTGGAGAATAAAATGAAGCAGTAACGTTATTTATACCCATCACGCTATCCACCCACTGCTACAATATGCCGCAAAAATTCCCTGGACATTCACATTGTCGTTTGTTCTACTGTTGGTAATGAAAATGACATAATCTTGTTTGCTTGTAGGGACACAAAGGTCAGAGCTCGCCCACTCTGGCTATAACAGCTGCAGAAGCAGAGACTGGATTAAAAGGATGTGGAATGAGATGTATTTTAACTTTCTCCTCCTCCGAAGAAAAATAATATTTTACAAACAAGGTAGAAACAGCGTGCACCCTCCGGGATTCTTAGACGTGAACTTCTGGAAAAGCCCGTGTTGGCCTGGGCAAGCAGTCCACGAGTGCCAGCGGCTAAGTGGGAGATCTGCATACCAAGGTGTGGAAGAGCCCAGAGGATGCTCTTGCCAACACAATTGACTTCCCAGTCTCCACACCGAGATAAAGCCATCCTCAAGGAAGGATGCCAAAAATAGGAAGTCTTAAAATACAAAGGAAACAAACACTGTTTTTTCCTGACATTGATCCTCTTGACGTGGACCACCAGGAGATAAGATATTCCCCCTTAGAGAACATCTCCCAGAAAAAGAGAAAAAAATGTAACTTCACCTGTGAACTGATTTCAGCCTGGACATTTCTGAGGTTCAGGGACAGCTCTTTGATCATGGTCAAAAGCGACCAAATAGCTGGATTTCAAGCTTCAACACTTTTTCCTGTGTCTCCCGACACCTCCGCGGCAGCTTTTAATGTCTGTAATTTACAACCCATAATTAAGCTTTTTTTTTAAAAACATCTTTATTGGAGTATAATTGCTTTACATTGTTGTGTTAGTTTCTGCTGTATTACAAAGTGAATCAGCTATACATACACATATGTCCCCATATGCCCTCCCTCTTGCGTCTCCCTCCCGAACACAGTAAGTGAAGCAAAATGAGAAGACAGAGAAATACACAGCAGATGAGAGCAAAGTGAAAACCCACCAGACCAAACAAATGAAGAGGAAATAGGCAGTCTACCTGAAATAATTAAGCTTTTAATTGTTATTCTTTTCCTGTGCGTTTGCTTAGAAGTGCAAACTGTGCTGTTCATTGTTGACTTAGCTTGCTCAGCCTCGATGGAGGGCCAGACAGAAACGAACAGCCTGACTCAACTGGTGGAAGGGCGAATTTGTGGGGTCAGGTCCACGGAATGTCTGTTCTGAAGACAAAGTCCCCTGCATAAGTGACGAAACCGCATTGCGCTGGTTTGCTGGCTCGTGTTTTGTACAGGATTCTCTTTTTTCCTCTTGGCCGGTAGTTGCTTTTAGCACATTGTCTTAGGAGCAGAGGAAACTGGTCATCCAGCAGCTCCCTCTTTATTCTCCAAGGATTTGGTTTCTTGCTCTCAGATAGCCTCTCTCATGTACATTTTGGAAAATTTGAGAATAGATGCATCGGGCGGCTTCCAGAAGTGCTGCTCCTTGTAAAGTGTTCCCTACTCCTCCGGGTCTGGGCCAGCTCCTCCATCCTGTCCTCCACAGGGACCTCAGTGCCATGGCGACAGCTGCACAACTCATTTCTCCGGGCCCTTGTGTCTTTTGTCCAGACGGCTGCCAAGGACCGGGGAAGAGAGGGGAAGGAAGAAGGAAGGCAGAGAGAAAGACAGAGAGAGAGAGGAGGGAAAAAAGAGAGCAGGAAGGAAGGGAGGAAGGCTCGGGATGGGGCTGAGGATCCCGGAGTCCCCGGAGGTGAAGGAGAGGCAGACCAGTGGGGTGTGTGTGTAACGGTAAAGTAAGAAGCTAGTTTCTAAGGTCCCCGAAGACCGGCTCTGGAGGCAATCCCTGGGGAAAAGTTTGAAAAACTAAACTTAAGTGGATTTTGAAGTGGTATTTTGGTAGGGGCAACAATCTCATGAGCTTCGAGGGATGGTTCCTATTCAATCCTTATCTATACTTGGCCAGTAGAAAATGCAGAGACCTGGCCAATGTGGCCAGTGGGAGGGCTGGTGCAGGGGATGAATAGACTCGATGTTATGGCTTCAGGCTCAAACTCTGTAGCACATGCCTTTGACCGTAGCTCCAACTTAAGCCAAAATTGGAAGCACCTTGACAATGGGAGGTCACAATGTAGTGAAGGATCAAAAATTGGACTGTTTGGTATTTGACATGAGGGAATAAACTGAAATGGCCAGTGACTGCAAGAGGGGGACCCACAGGAAAACCCAAAGCTCCACTTCTATTGCCAGAGGGACAGTCACAATGAGAAAAGGGAGAAGCAAAGCTGAGGTCCGACGGAATCCTTCAAAGGTGCCTATCACAGTCCATTCACACCAGCCTTCCTGAGTTCCACGAATACATTGTGGTAGGGATCACATACACATAGTATGACATTTAGAATACGTGTGGCTGGTTACCAAGTAGCATTTTAAAGATCCATTCTCTTCAGAAATCTCCTTAGAGATGGGGGAAAGTAGATCCGGAGGGACGGACGGCAGATTCTGAGCCCATGTTCAGATCTCACTTCCCTCTCTCCCTACTCTTGCCAATATCTTCCGTTGACCAAGCCCAGTGGGTATCAGCGAGCAAGGGAGCCCACTGGTGCAGCCCATAAGGGTCAGCTCCTGAGCACCGAGCAGGGTGATCAGAGCAGAGACGGCATCTAGAAGAGCAAAGGGAGACTATCTGGTGCACTGCCTAGCTCGCTCTCCATCCCGGGGGATTCCCCCGTCAGTGGCCCTGGAGGCTGAAGGGACTGCTGCCCCTATGCCAGAGAGCAGACAGAGGTGGCATTTAGGCTCATCTCATGGCCATTCCACCTCATGGCACCACTGCCCGGCCACACTGATGTCTGCAAGCACCAGATGATGTCTCCAACGGACACCGGAAGAGGGCAAAGGGGTCTGAGGGGGGCCACAGCTTGGCTGGGTCCATCCACCTTGCAGCAGTCCGAGGCCCAGAGCCCTGGGGAGAATTGGGTCAGCCATGGACAGGGAAACATCCATGCATCACGTCATTCTAGTGCCTCTGAAAGTCCTGACTCAAAACTCCCACCAAAAAGGCAACCAGAAGCTTATAAAAGTCTTGCTACAGGCTCCACAACCATCCAGACCAAACCTCATCCTCACGTTGCAATCGCGCAATCCTTTCTCAGACCTTTGGCCTCACAGGTCCTTCTTGCTCCGCTGAGTTGATGACACGTAAGGATGTGGTTTTTAGTCACCCTCAAGTCTTGGTCAGACAAGAGCTGTTGGCTCTGGCTGTCTGGACCCCTTCATAGCCCCTTCATGGAGTACCGGAGGAAAAAGGCCTCAGTCCTGAAGGAGCTCTGCATGCTGAGGCCTTCCCTCCTTGCCAGGTTCTCCCTCTATTCCACATAATGAAATGTTAGAAACCAGAGCTGAGAGGAGCACACAGTTCTCTCATCCAACCTCTCCTTATCTGCAAGGATCTGAGGCTACAGGGTCACACAGCCCATCAAGCTAGGCTGGTGCAACACGAGTGGATCCCATGCCTAGCCCAGAGCTTTCTACCAGGCTGCATTTTCTCCAGATTTTCCAAGGAATACATCGTTTGAGAAGAGTCATAGCTCTGGTCTGATTTTGCCACTCTGGAGGATGTCATGGGACTAGCCTGACTGCAATCCCCTGTCTCAAGCTCCCTCCCTCCCCCTACAACTCTTGGCCCTCCTCCTCCTCCTGTCCCTCTTTTACCCCTCCCCTTCTCCCACTTTTGGTCATCACTGCCTCTCCTTCTATCTATGTGTTTCCCGGTCCAATTGCTTGCAAGAAATTTTGAAAGAGCGGGGAGTGAGAAAAAGCAAAGAGAAGGCAAGACTGGGGAGGCGGGAGAGGGAGGAAGTACCCAGAGTACCCGTAAAGCTGACTTTGTATTGTTGTACTTTGAATACATGACCTCATTTCCCAGGGAGTCTGTTTATGTGAATTTTTCTTTGCACTTTATAACAAAGTTCTCCACATTCCAAGGACTAGAAAGCCCATCCGGGTGCTCTCTCTTGAATGAAGTATACCACTCTTGAGCCACTTATTGCCTCAGAAAATTTTTCTAGAGTGACTACATCTCTTCTTTGTTGAACAAGTCTGGAAAAGTGGGATGGGAAGGAAGTGAGGGAAAGGAAAGGCAAGCTTAAAGCTGCTGCCCTGCCTGACCGGGTCCCCCAGTGACACCACACACCACGAGGCACAGCCCTTCTCCACCACGGCCTGTTCCCCTGCCCTGGTGTCCACTGTTACTCATTTGCCCAGGCCCCTCCTTTCACCCACTGGGGCTAGTTCCCTAAAAGACTGGGCCTTTGACCTCTAATCTGCCCACAGATTGGTTTTGTCAATCCCTAAACTCCTTCTAGCTCTAACCTTCTCCAAATCAAAAGTAAATTAGTTAAGGGTGCTGTTTGCACACACACACACACACACACACACACACACACACACACAAGCACACACCAAATTTATCAAATGTGCATTGTTACCTTTTTATTTATACATGCATTTTGCTTTTTAACCGCAGTGGCAATTCTCACCTTGCTCACTTCAAGCCAATGGACAGAATCTCTAGTGCTGATGAGTAACAGGTATATTCGGACAGGTGAAGCCTCTGCAGTGGGACTGCCTCTTCACCTTACCATGTAGCTGCTACACCATATGTGGGCCAAGGTGGGCTCAGTACTCCCTCTGGAGCCTAACGGCTATTGATGACTGCTTCTGATCAATAACAATGTGCGATCGGGCCATTCATATCCTCAAGGCAAGAAATGTGTCTTTCTTATTTTCCTAGCGTAGCAGCAATGTGTTTTACAGAGAACAGTCCTTAAGATTTTTCTGAAGCTAGAACAAAATTGCTACCTAAGTATTGCAAGCAGATTCTTCTTTTAATGTAAAGGCTTGATTTTACATCAGAGCAGAATGTCTTTTTTAATGGGAAAAGATTTTGGATTCGGCCATCTTAGTTCATTAATTCAATTATTCAATATCAACTAAGTGCCAACACTAGTTTCTAGGCTTGTGATGGTGAACAAGAGTCACTGCCACCCCAAAGCTTGAAGCACAGTGATGTATAAATACAACTAAGGAATCAAACACGTATATATTTGATTGTTCTGAAGAAAACAAATAGGATCCGTGATGGATAACAGCAGAGAAGGAGCAATTTAGACAAGGTGTTCATTGTTCATGGAAGGAGAGGACCTAAGGAATGAAAAGAATGTCTGTAAAACATGACAGGGAAGGGAGGATGTCCCAAGCAAAGGAATGTTCCAAGCAAAGGAAACAACATGCACAAAGGGATGGGCTGCTATGGGGGAGGCTTACCTTTTTTTTTTTTTTTTAATAAATCTATTTAATTAATTTACTTATTTTTGGCTGCATTGGGTTTTCGTTGCTGCACGTGGGCTTTCTCTAGTTGAGGTGAGCAGGGGCTACTCTTTGTTGCAGTGCGCGGGTTTCTCACTGTGGTGGCTTCTCTTGTTGTGGAGCACGGGCTCTAGGCGCGCAGGCTCCGTAGTTGTGGTGCACGGACCTAGTTGCTCCGCAGCATGTGGGATCCTCCCGGACCAGGGCTGGAACCTGTGTCCCCCGCATCGGCAGCCAGATTCTTAACCACTGCACCACCAGGGAAGCCCCCTGCAGGGGGATTCTTAACCACTGTGCCACCAGGGCAGTCCGGGGAGGCTTACCTTGTTCAAAGAAATGAAGGGAGGTTTGCATGGCTGAAGCACAGCGTGTGAGGTAGGAGAATAGGAGGTTGGAGAGGTAGACAGAGATTAGATCATGTAGCGCCATGAAAGCCATGGAAATGGGTGTGTATTCTATTCAAAATGCAAAGATAAAATGGCTGCTGGAAAAATCAGGTCAGAAGGAGGCGGGGGTACATGATGGAGACCAGTGAGAGGCAAAGGCTAGGTCTAGGCAGGAGATGGTCACTTGGCCAACGGGATGGAGAGAAGTAAACTGATATGAAGCACTTTGGCTCCTGAAGGAAAAGATACAGTAGGAGTTGCTGAGGCATTCGATGTGGAGAAGGGAGGAATTGAGAATTAAATGCAGGATTTTGGCATAAAAAACTGAGTTCCTGGGGTAACATTCATGAAAACAGAGAAGGCTGGGAGAGTAGAAATTGGAAGAGAGCATGGCATGAGTAAGGATTTCCATTTTCAGGTGTACTTGAGTCATTCTAGGTCTAAACTTAGCCTATGCCTGTTAACTGGTGCTTGTTCCTGTGGATATATATGCGTGCTGTCTGAGCACTCTTTGCAGAAGAGGCGTGGTTTGGAATGCAGGAGAGCCTGCTCTTCACGCCAGCAGACTTGCTGTTGAGATGTCCCAGCGTGAGTTGGTGTTTCACACAAGACGTTAAACCTGATCATTGTGAAATGTACTCTAGCCCCTGACTACACCCTGTGGAGGTGGAGTGGACGAAGGGAGGATCGCTAAAGTGAAGAGATACCCACACTCTCAATCGTCCTCAGAAGTCAGTGTGAAGGCAGAACACAAGGACTTGGTGATGTCCCTCCTGGGTTATCATGTCCTGTCAACTTAAACATTCCACCTGTTATCTGACCCGGAGACTAATACTCAGCTCAGCTCTTGAAACAGCTACTAGACAATAGACTTCTATAAATAGTTCTGGGGTAGGTATTATTTTTATACCAGGGACATATACATATAAATACCTAGATATAGATTTATAATTCATTTGAAACAAACTCTGGTATTTCAATATATTTAAAAAATAATATCTATCTAAATGACCATTTAATATACAGCCAGTAAACTTTCACTTCTTCAGCCAAATTGATAAAAAAAAGACCACTTTGAATGAGTAAAAAGCTAAAATACAGACTTTAATCCATGTCGCAATCAACTCTAAGCAAATATTTACTTGTAGTATCTACACTTCTAAGCAAACATTTTAGCAATCTTAATGAATAAGTGAACATTACTTACAAGGGAACAATAAAGAAGGGGACTGACTTCTCATCAGCAACAATGCAGGCCAGAAAACAATATCACAACATCTTTACAGTGCCTTAACCAACAAACAAAAACTTATTTTAAAATGATATAGGCAAAGAAAGTATCTATCAAAAGTAAGTGATAGGGCTTCCCTGGTGGAGCAGTGGTTGAGAGTCCGCCTGCCGATGCAGGGGACGCGGGTTCGTGCCCCGGTCCGGGAAGATCCCACATGCCGCGGAGTGGCTAGGCCCGTGAGCCATGGCCGCTGAGCCTGCGCGTCCGGAGCCTGTGCTCCGCAACGGGAGAGGCCACAACAGTGAGAGGCCCACGTACCGCAAAAAAAAAAAAAAAAAAAAAAAAAAAGTGATAAAACTACAGAAATCAAAAGAGTGTGATACTGGCACAAAGACAGCCATATAGACCAATAAAATAAAACAGACAGCCCAGAAATAAATCCTGACATATATAGTTGAATAATTTTCAACAAAGGTGCCAGGACCATTCAATGGGGAAGAGTTAGTCTTTTCAGTAAATGTTACTGGGAAAACTGGATATTCACATGCAAAAGAATAAAGTTAGACACAAAAATTATTCATGATGGATCAATGACCTAGATGTAAGAGCTAAAGCTATAAACTCTTAGAAGAAAACAAGGGAAAGCTTCATGATACAGACTTGGCAATAAATTATTAAATAAGATACCAAAAGTACTGTCAACCAAAGTAAAAATAGATAAATTGGACTACATAAAAATGAAAACTTCTGTACATCAAAGGACACAATCAACAGAGTGAAAAAGCAACCTACAGAATGAGAGGAAATATCTGCAAATCATGTATCTGATAAGGGAGATATATCTATATAGACGTATAGATATAAATATATATCTCCTATATCTCCAGAATATAGAAAGAACTCCTATAACTCAATAACAACAAAAAAACAAGCAACCCAATTTAAAAATGAGCAAAGGACTTGAAAACACACTTCTTGAAGAAGATACACACATGGCCAACAAACACATGAAAAGATGCTGAACTAATTATTAGAGAAATACAAATCAAAATCACAATGAGATATCAGCTCACACCCATTAGGATGGCTGCTACAAATAAATAAATAAATAAATAAATACAAAGTATCAAGTGTTGGCAAGGATGTGGAAAAATTGAAACCCTCATGCACTGTTGGTGGGTATGTTGTGGGAAATGATGTTACTGCTAAGGAAAACAGTATGGCAGTTCCTCAAAAATGAAAAATAGAATTACCATATGATCTAGCAGTTCCACTTCTTGGTATATAGCCAAAAGAATTGAAAACAGGGTCTCAAAGAGATTTGTATACCATGTTCATAGCAGCATTATTTATAGTAGCCAAAAGCAGCCCAATTGTCCATTGATGGATAAGCAAAACATGGTATATACATAAAATGGAATATTATTTGGCCTTAAAGAAGACAGAAATTCTGATGCATGCTACAACTTAGGTGAATCTGGAGGACATTATGCAAGATGAAATAAGCCAGTCACACACACGCACACACACACAAAAAACATACTCTATGATTCCTCTTATATGGGGTACCTAGAGTAATCAAATTCATAGAAACAAAAAGTGGAATGGTGTTTGCCAGGGGCTGGAGAGAGGGAGGAATGGTGAGTTGTTCTTTAATGGGTACAGAGTTTCAGCTTTGCAAGATGAAAAGTGTTCTGGAGATTGATTGCACAACAATGTGAATGTACTTAACACTATTGAATTGTACACTTAAAATAGTTAAGATGGTAAATTTTATGTTATGTGTATTTTACCACAATGAAAAATAAAAAAATAAGCAATATGCATTTTCTGGGAAAAAATGCTGAGAGGTTTTGTCTCTAGCATAAGTCCACTATTAAAAATACTAAAAGAAGTTCTTCTGGCTACAGGGAAATGCCATCAGATGGCAACTTGGATCCACACACAAAAAATGAAGAACACAGGAAATAGTAATTTTAACTATTTTTTCTTTTCTTAATTTCTTGAAGAGATAATTGAACTATTGAAGGCAAAAATAATAACAATATACTGTGGGCTTTATAAAAATGTAAAATGTAAGACAACACTAGAATAAAGAAAGAGGGCGAATGGAAGTTACACTATTTTAAGGTTTTTAATACATGAAGTAGTATACTATTAATTCAGGGTAGATTGTAGGAAGTTAAGGAACAATAATAGTGAAATCTTCAAAGCAACAATTAAAAAATGAAACAAAGAGGTACAGGCAATGTGCCAATAGATGAGAAAAAATGGAATACTACACAATGTACAATTAATCGAAAAATAGAGAAGAAAATAGGAAAAACAACAAAGAAGATGTAGAAAACAGCAAAATGGAAGTCTTAAATATGAGACATTTCATATGAATAATAAAATGATAAAAGATTTTATAATTTTAAAATATTCAGTTCATCAAGAAGAGGTAACAATCTTAAATATATATGCACCTAATAACAGGGCTTCAAAATACATGAAGCAAAAAGAGAAATAGATTAGTTCATAAATATAGTTTGATATTTTAACACTCCTCCCACAATAGTTGTTACAGCAAATGCACAATACTCTCAATTTGATCTAACTGACATTTACAAAATACTCTACACAAAGAGTATTCACATTCTTGCAAGTGCATGTAGAACATTTTCCAAGGTAGACCATATGTTGGGCCATTAAAAAGTCTATAAATTTAAAACATGCAAAGTATGTTCTCTAATCAAACTGAAATTATTTGAAATCAATAACAAAAAGATATCTGGAGAATCTCCAAATATTTGGAAATTGGACTGTGAGAGACAGCTAAAACAGTGAAATAGAAAATAGAGAAACAACAGAGAAATTTAACAAAACAACAAGCTGGTTCTGAAAAAGATCACTAAAATTGATACACTCAAGCTGAATTGATCAAGGGAAAAACAAAAGAGAGAAGACACAAATTACCAACATGACGTGTAGGGAAAAGACATTAGTACAGATACTACAGATATTAAAAGCAAAAAAGATAATAATACAAACATGTTTAGTCCAATAAATTCCGCAACCTACATAAATTGGACAAATTCCTTGGAATACACAAATTATCAATGCTAACACATGAAGAAATAAAACACCTGAATAGCCCTATATCAGTAAAAGAAATTGATTTTATACTTAACCTTCCCACAAAGAAAACTCCAGATCTAGATTCTATCAAATATGTAAAGAAGATATTATATCTATCTCACAAACCTCTTCCAGAAAATAGAAAAGTTTTAAATACTTCCAAGCTCATTTTATGAGGGCAGCATTACTATGATATGAAAAGTAAACAAAAATGTAACAATGAAAGAAAACGACAGACCTATATTCCTCATGATCATAGATGTAAAAATCCTTAACCAAATATTAGCACATCAATTCCCAGAAATATATAAAAAGATAACATATTATGACCAATGGGTGCTTATTCCAGGAATACATGATTGGTTTAACAGCTAAAAACCAATCAATGTAAGTCATCATAGTAACAGAATAAAGGAGAAAAATCATATGATCATACCAATAGACATACCAAAATCATTTAACAAAATTCAATACTTATTTGTGTTAAAAAATTTAAAGAACGAGAAATAGAAGGAAACTTCCTTAATTTGATATGAGTAAAAGCTTACAATTACCATCAAACTTAATGGTAGAAGCCTGGATACTTTCCCTTTATGACTGAGAACAAAGCCAAGATGTCTGCTCTTACAACATTCAGTCAACAGTGTACTGGATGTTCTAGCCACTTCAATAAAGCAAGAAAAAAAATTAAAGTCAATTAGATTGAAAAGAAAAACTTTAAACCCTCTTTATTCACAGATGATGTGAATGTGCCATAGAAAATCCTATGAAACCTATAAAGAAATACCAGAATTAATAAGAGAATTTAGAAAAGTCACAGGATATTTAGTACACAAAACGTAATTTTTTTCCTATATTCTAGCAGCAAACAATTGAAAAACACAATTTAAAAAACAATAGCATTTATTTTGGCATCAAAAAATAAAACGCTTCAGGACAATTTAACAAAAATATGAACAAGACCTGCATACTGTAAACTACAATGCTTTGCAGAGAGAAAATTTTTAAAGAGCTAACAAGTGGAGAAATATATTTGTGAACTGAAAGTCTCAATATTGTTAAGATATCAATTCTCCCCAAATTAATTTGCAGATTTAACATTATTCCTATTAAAATTCCAGCAAGATTTTTGTACAACTTGACAAGCTTAATCTAAAATTTATGTGGAAATGCAAAGTACCTAGAATAGGTCCTTGAATATTGATCTATCACATATTGTTTCAAAAAACAACTTTGAAAAACAAGAACAAAGGTAGAGGACTTACAATATTGGATTTTCAAAAATTACTTTAAAGCAACGGTTATCAAGACCATACACCAGTTCTGGCATAAGGATAAACAAATAGATCAATAGAATACAATAGAGAGTCTAGAAATATTATACACACATATATATTGTCAAATGATTTTCAGTGATACCAAAGGAATTCAATGAGGAAAGGATAGTCTTCAACAAATGGTGCTGAAAAACCTGGCTATTCATATGGCTGGACGGAGGGGGGGGAAATAAATCCTGACTCATATTTCACATCATATACAAAAATTAATTTGAAATGAATTACAGTCCCAAGTACAAAAACTTTTTTACATTCCAAAATAAAACAGGAAAAAGCAATTATTGTGTTAAGCAAAGATTTCTTAGGACACAAAAACCACAAAAGAAACAACAATGATAAATTAAGACAACCAAAATTTAAAACTTTTGCCCTTCCGAATGCATGGTTAAGAGTATAAAAATGCATAACACAGACTAGGGAAAACATAGGCAAGACATATACCTGTTGAAAGACTTGTATTCAGAATGTGTAAACAGCTCTTACAACTCAACAATAAGAAGATAACCTGATTTTTTTAAAGGGACAGGTTTCACTAACGATTTACCAAAGAAGATATGGAAAATACGCATATGAAAAGATAAACATCATTGAAAGAAATAAAAATTAAAACAACAAGATACTAGTATACATCCTCTAGAAAAGCTAAAATTAAAGACTGGCAACACCAAGTGTTGGCAAGTGTATGAAAGAACAGGAACTCTCATACATTGCTGGTGGGAATGCAAGATGATACAATCACTTTTGGAAATATTTTGATGACTTTGTATAAAGTTAAATATACACTCATACCATAAATTCCACAATTAGTCATTTACCCAAGAAAAATAAAATCTTATGTCTACAACAACACTTGGACATGAATACTGATGGAAGCCTTATTCATAATTATCAAAAAGTGGAAGCAACTCAAATACCCATCAACAGATGAATAAACAAAATAGTTTATTCCTATACTGGAATACTATTCAGCAAAAAAAAGCAATAAAGTATTGATACACACAACCTGCATTAATCTCAAAATCAATGTACTGAACAAAAGAAGCCACAAATGGGTATATACTATTTGGTTTTATTTTATTAAATAATTGGAGAGGCAAAACTAATTTATAGAGACAGAAAGCTGATCAGTGGTTGCCTGGTATCAAAAATGAGGAGCATTCACTGCAAGAGGGCAACAAAACTCTGGGGTAATGGAAATATTCTATATCTTGATTAGATGGTGGCTACACAGGTGTACACATGTTCAAACACATGGAGCTTAAAATGGGTACATTTTATTGTAGGTAGACTGTACCTCAATACATTTGAATTTAAAAGAGGAAAAAAACTCACATTGAGATATTGCCTGACACCTATTTGAATGGCTAAAATTAAATAAAAAGTACTGACAATACTAAGTGTCAGCAAGTATGAGAGCAACTGAATATTCATCCATTGCTGATGAGTGTGTAAATTGGTAAAATCATTCTGGAAAACTGCTTTGCATTGATCATATGTGTAACCTTTGACACAGAAATTCCTTTTCTAAATACATCTAATAGAAATGTGTACCTATATGCACCAAAAGAATGCTCATAGCAGCAATAGCTTAAAACTGGAAACAATCTAATTGCCCATAAATAGTAGAATGGATTAAAAACTAGTGGTATATTCACATGACGGAATACTATCCAGCAATGAAAATGACTGAACTGCTCATACATTCAAGAAACGTGGGTGAATCTCATAAACCTTGTTTTGAGGGAAAGAAGTCAGATACAGAAGGCTGCATACTGTAATATTTCATTTACATAAAAATTTAAAATATGTAAAATTAATCCAGGATGTTGCAAGTCAAAACAGCCAATTTCCTTTGGAGAAAAGGGAAGGGAATATGAGAGGAGCTTCTGAGAAGATGGTAACCTATTTCGTGACCCGGGCTGTTACTAGAGTGTGTTCACTCATTGAGTATACACTGATGGTTTGTGCCCTTTTTGGTGTGTATGCCATATGCATTTATACAAAAAAACTTTTTAAAAGGGAATCATAAGTGAATGAGAACAAAGGAAGTAGAAGAGGAAACATAGACTCTTTTTGTCAATAAGTTCATTGCTAAATGGAAGGATGCAAAAAGGAAGAAGCTCGGGGTGTAGTAAGATTGTGCTGAAAGATGTTTTTTGGATTAGAAAAGATTTGCACTTGCCTGTATTCTGATTTTTGTAAGCCAGTGAAGGGGAAGAATTAATGCTATAGTAAATAAATGATTAAAATGATGAAGCACTCTTTTAAAAACTTTATGAAGCAGGGGCTCATGAGAAGCAGCGGTATACGTGAAAGTGCTAATCTTGTACAAGAATGACTTTTTTCCCTCCATGTCTCAAAAAAAAAAGAAAAATGATGGAGCCACACAGGGAACCCATAAAAGCATGGATGAAAAGTGGGAAATTGTGGGAACAAAGCTGAGGGAGTTTGTGTCTGACACAAAGCACAGCCATATGCTGAAATGTTGTGAATCAGGCTCTGAGTGTTAAGAAAGAAGTGATGAAAGTTGGCACATTCATTGCAGGAAAAGTGAAGAGTAGCTGCTTAGGGATAAATGAAAGAAAAACTGAGCTGTATGGAGCGGTCAGCTTAATTTGGAAATTACACATTTCTTATTGTGCTAATTGGTACAATCATACTCTTGGAAACCCAGGCAGGAAATCTTGAAGTCATTGTTTCTTCTTCTCACAATCATCTTCTCACAATCATCTTACATTCAACACTCCTTCCCTTTCAGTCTTCTGCAATCCAGGCTCTATCAGAGAAAACCTAAACCACTGTAACATTTTCCCAGTGGGGTCTCTGCCTCCAGTCTCTGCCTTCAATAGTTATTTTTCTAATACAAACATTTAGATGTCTGCATGCCCATAGAGATGGCTCCTAGCATGGGATGCCAGTTAAACTAAAAACTTAGCCGAACCCTGGTCACATTTCAGACCATGATGGAATCTGGGGCACATGACACATCGTGGACTGGATGTTAGCCCAACACATCAGCCCATCACACAGTCAAGCCTTCCCCTGGGAAGTATAAACTAATAAGTATTGACGTTTGTGGAGTACTTATGTTGGGTGAGACATGGTTCTAAGCAACTGGCATATATGGGCCTATTTAATTCGCATAACAACCTCTGGGGTGGGTTCTAGTTTTCTCATTTAATAGGCAGAGAAATGAGATATAGGAGGCCAAGTAAACTGCCCCACTTAGAGTTAGTGATGAGAACACATGGATTAAAAGCCAGTTAGTTGGATCCAAAACCGCACATTTAACCCCTGCACTCAGAACAGGCACTTGCTTGGCTTCTAACACCTCTGTCTTTGGGTCTGCCTGGCCAAGTCAAAGTCTTGGTTCTGCAGCCCACATTCAGCACGGCCCTAGAGAATGCTGGTTTTTCTTCTGGTTGTAGGAGCCCCTACTCAGTAGTGAGAAATGGTTATTAATTTTTAAATGCTGGAAATAAATATCAAAAAGATTAAAAAGAAAGTAAAAGAAAAAGCATTGGAGGGTGAAATCCTATCCTTGTAGGGAGTAAGTGGTCCTCTAAAAGAAGATTATTTTCTGTAAATCAACTATACTCCAATAAAAATTAATTTTTAAAAAAGGAAACAAGCTACATAATAAACTTCGTTCAGAACCTGACCCCGCCCCCCCAAAAGAAGTGATTTAAGAATAAACGATTTCTCATAGAGGAAAAAAGAAGATTATGCTCATCCTTCCCCTCCCCCCTCCGCCGTGCCCTGTAGTAAGAATTTCAACATAAAACTATCTTAACCTATTTTAGGAATAGTTTACCCTGTTCTGTTGGATTGATTCTTATTTGCAAAAAGACTTGTTCTTTTATTCCTTGCTTTTCTTAACAAAATCATCATTTGAACAAAGACATGTTTAAAGAATTGGTTCCCCTTCCCCCCAAAGTTTGCCTCCCGTTTCCAAACTAAACAGTAACCCCTTTTTTCCCCCACCTAGAACATTTTTTTCCAGGATTCTTTAAGCAAGTTCGAGGTTACAACAATCTTTGCTGAGACACTCTTAAGATTCCATTGTAGATATAATCCTTATCAGCGTGACTGTGATTACCAAGTCGCCTAGCTCTTATACAGAGTCAAAGATATAGGCTAACATTCTACAAACTAAAACGCTGCAGCCTTTGAAAGTTAAGTGTTTCAGGTACAGCTTTGTCACTTAATGTACTTCTTTCTTCCCTCAAGACAGAGCGAGAGGGCTTGTCATGAAGAGCGGGAAACCTCCACCTTCCCACGCTCGCGTGTGAAAGCCCTATCGTAAAAACACGGTACATTATCCTGGAAACAAATTTCTCTCTGACTTCAGTGACACTAAAATGCACTGCAAACAATGGTGCTGGCACAGTTCCAGTGTTTCTGGACACTGCTTCTTAACATAAAATGAGTTCACAAAGGCTTGGGTTTCATTTCTGAGGATAACGGATACTTTAAATACTGTACACTTTTGTGTCTACACATACAAAGTAAAGTAGTGAATCGGGGCAATTATCCTTGTAATTCAAGTGCGCCCTTTCCTCCCCACATACGTATTTTGGCTTTAATGATCTGAATGTTTCAAATGAAAAGTGTCTTTTTTTCCCATGGAAAAGTGCTTCGTTTCTCTGTTTTGTGTGTGTAAATTTAAAGTATTCTCCACTCCATATATAGAGATGGGAGAAAGTTTTGCAAATAAATCATTTCGGAAGCAACACTTTTCCTTTTTCTAATGGAGAGCCACACAGCGCCTCAAATAGGGTTCGACAGGCAAAACATTGTTGGCCCGTGAGGTCGGAATCCCGCCCAGGCAGGGGCGTCTCACCGCCATCCTCCAGCCCCGAGGAACAGAGAAGACAGCAGAGGCCCTGCCACCAGGGAGCTGACAGAAGCTGTCATCCAGGAGGAAGGAACGCAATTCACCTGTGGCCTGAGAATTGTCATCAGACGTGTTGACAGGCGCGTGGGCTGAGGCGAGAGGCAAGGTCTGTGCCCGCCCGTGAGAGGATGGAGGGTCCCCCTGCTCTCATCCAGCGGGAGTGAGATACTGCTGTCAGCATCACTGATGGGTATGAACAGCGTAAGGCATGGACAGATCGTTCCTAGACACCTTGTGGAGAGCCTCACCAGGCCTGGGGGTGAGGGTGAGGGATTTGAAGGATGGGATTGGGGACTGTATAGCATCTTCAGCGCTGGAGCGCACATATTGTGTGATTACCTGGTACCCCGAGGGCCTGGGTGAATCACCCATCCCAAAGTACTTGCATTCATTTAAGGAAAAAAATGCTCTGCTTTGGCAGGTGAGCCAAGTAGTTCTTTATTGCTGTTGTTTGTCCTTTTCACTCAACTATGAAAGGAATGCGTCGCTTTCTTTCAAAACCGCGTAGACAGAAATAAGAACTTCGTCTCAGGAAGCCTTAAGGGACTACAACAGAGTAAAAGGAACTCATGCTTAAAATACACGTTAAATTCATCCTCAGAACACTTAGGATATGCCAGTCTCTGAAAATGAAGGATTTTTAGGGTTATGAAACATAGGACAGGGGAGAGTAACCCTAAAAGACCTCCCATAACTAAAGGGGAAACTGTATGTTCTTTATGGTAACATGGCTATGATTCCAAGGTTTCAGACTACAAAAGACTCTAAAATGTTCTTGGTATTGAGCAGGAAAGTTTGTGGATTTCAAATAAATGCAGAGTGAGTGAGCATGGATGTGCTCTGCTCGGAAGTCAGTGCCTTCGTAAACCAACTGATAAGGAAAACAAGATGCCCCATTTCTGGAGAGAGGGGATCTGTGGGTCCAGATAACCAGGAGATGTCAAGAAGCTCGATTCATGAAAGCTGTGAAGGAGGAGGTGACTGACTGGAGTCGTTTAAGATGAATGGCCCAGAAAAAAAGGTCAGTTAGCAAGTCCTGGGAATTGTCAGACACGAATGTGGCCACAAAGATGAAGGAAAGATAAATTCATGATGCTAAGGTTTTCGTTTTCTGGCCATAAATCAATATTTGTTTATGTCAGTTTACCTTAAAAGCAACCTTTAGTCACGAGCTGTTTGAACATAATTTATTATTGCTTCAGGCCAAAAGCACCAGGAGGAGGCCAGAGACACAGGGCGCTGTAGGGAATGAATCCTTTGCTTGGAGCTCGGATGGTTCCGTTCAGTGGTCAATACCCTCAGTCACTTGCTGAAGGCCTGTGGTCCTTCCTCCTTTCCTCACGGATCCCAACAAACTATCCTTTGCTTAGACTTGATCCCTGTCTACCTACCTGCTATCCAGCATCTGTCATTTTCCTGCTCAAATCTCCAAGCCTGTGTCCACCCACTCCGTTCCTTCTTCAACCCCTTAAATTTGCAGCTCCACCTGCAGATGAGACCTCCCCTCTCAAAGTCCTCCACAATGTCCTCTCTCTTCCTGCTCCTCCTCCAGTTCCTCCTCCCTCCTCCTCCTTTCTTTCTGTCTCCCCCCGCTTCCCCCCCACCTCTCTCCTAAATTCAAATTCAGCGAGTTGGCTCATGGGTTATTCTCTCAGCCCTCCTTTGATCTTAGACACTTTTGACCACTACATCCTTTTAAGAATAATTCGCTTGTCTTCTGTGTTCTTGGCCTTTCTCTCTGTCTGATTCTGTATCACCTTTGCATCTCCCTTCGTCCTCCCATCCCTCACCTGTGCATACCTTCAGGTCTCTATTTTTGGCACTCTCCCCTCTCCCCATCTTCTCAAGACCTTTCATTCATCCTACAGCTCCATCTAAATCTTCGTCTCCAATTTTAAATGCTGACTTGCCTACGGGCAATTCAGCTAAACTCAGTAAGTACTGGGTGCCATCATCCTGTGTGTCCAGCCGCCTACAAGATACTCTCACTGTTCTTCCTGATGGCACCGTAAGCTGAAAACGCCCAAACTTAGCATCTCCTCTCCTAAAACTACTTCCCTTTGTCAACGGCCCGATTTTTGGTACCTCTCATCCTGCTTCCTGTCTTTGAAGTGAAACCACCCCCTGACATTTGATGCTTTCTCACTGCTCAGTCCTCAGATGCAAGCTGTTACATATCTTACTTCAAAGGGGCCTTCCGTACAGCCTTTCCTCGCCACCCCCTCCCCAGCTACAATTTTCATTTGGTTTCTTTCCTCTTTGACAGCTATTTCTATGTCTCCTGTACCAGGATCTCTTTCTTCTACTGCTTCTTCCTGCACCAGCCCAGCTTTTGATCCACCACACCTCTCCCTCTGTCCATGGTTGCAGGGAGCCCATAGCAGCAACCGTAACCTCTGCATGAGAGCTCACAAGCCTCCACGCAGGCTGCAGGATACAGCGGGGTTGGATTGGCCAGCGTGTGAACCCTAATCACATCCTCTTTGTAATAACCCTTTGCGGTACAGAGAGGAGAGGAGCAGATGAATAAACTACAGATGATGAAGCAAAGGTGCAGGATGGCTCGATGGTTGTCCAAGATTGCAGAGCTAGTAACTGGTGGAAGCAGGACCCACATCCCTCCAGTGCCAGGGTCTGAGCCCTGAGTCCCCTTCTAGATTTCACAAGCTAAACAACAATCATATCCCTTAAGTGCTTAAATCTCCCAACGGCTCTTCGCTGTCTGCAAATAGAGTCTTAACGATTTTAGCCTGGCCCTCTAGGTAGAACCCCCATGGTCTAATTCCAAATTACGTACTTCTCCAGGTTCATTTCCTGGAGAAATACATTAATTCCTTACGTACAATATCTGCACACCACACTCCAGGAAGAGGTACACCATACAACTCTGAGCTCATCGCAGCTTTGGCATCTTTTATAGTCTATTCTCTGCTCAGCAGCTAGAGGGGTCTTTTAGAAATGTGAGTGACAGCATGTCTCTGCTCCGCTCAAAATGCTCAGAATAAAATACAAAGTCCTTTCCATGGGACACAAAGCCCCACGTGATCTGGTCCCTTCAACCTCATCTATTAGTCACCTCCTCAGAGACTTGCTACATTGTTTTCATCTATACTCTTCAGACACACCCAGTCTATTCCCTCCACAGGGCCTTTGCATGTGCTATTCCCCCTGCCTGGGGGGTCTCATCTCCTGAAATCCACACAGCGGTCTCTTGCACTTCCATCAAGGTTTTGTCAGAAGGGCTTTCCCAGCGGGCCCTCTTTAAAATAACACTTGCCCCCTTTATCCTGCTTTAATTTCCCTTGCAGGGCCTCACACCACCTGGTATGTTATAGTTTTATCCGCTGTCTCTCCTGCGCCTAGAATGTAAGCTCAATGAGAGCGGGGACTTGGTGTGCTTAGTTTATTCCTGGATCCCCAGCACCTAGAACCATGCCTGGTGTAGAGTAAACACTCAATAACCATCTGCCAGATGAATCAATCAATCAATGAAAATGAGGCTTCTTGTCATTTACTGTCTCCACATTCTCACTCAGGCTGCTCTTTCTACCTGGAATTTGTGGAGTATCCACTATGCACCTGACCTTGCAAAAGAATGCAAGGCCATGCCACCTCAGTCCCTCAGTCCGTCCCAGTTCCTGGACCAACTCTTGTACCTCCTGAGCACCCCCGATCTCTCTGTCTGCAGCTGGGCTCACTCTCACCTACACTCCAATAGCAATGTCCTTGTGTTCCTTTTATGACATTTATTGCATCCTGTCTGCGGAGTGGATATTTGCGTACGCATAGCCACTGTCCAACCAGACCACATTCTCCCAGGAGCAGAGACCTCATATCTGTACCAGTTCCGGGCACTCGCCTCGACACATAGTATTTGTGTAAGTAAAAAAGTACTTATAAATATATTATGAGAGTGTGATTGCATATTCAATTACATATATACATAGAAAAGTAAATATAAATGAAAGACAATAGGTTAGGTGTAAGATCACAAGTCACAGAGGGAAGGGAAAAATAGAGGGAAAACCCAAGAGCAGTGTACATTTGTGATCCTCCCCAAAAGAACACACCCTTCTTTGGGTTCAACCCTTTCCTTGAGAAAATGACCTGGGGAATGTGATTGGTTAATTTAAGATGCCTTTATATCTGGACAAAACTATAATTCAAAAAGATACATGCACCCCTATGTTCATAGCAGCAGCCAAGACATGGAAACAACCTAAATGTTCATCAACAGATGAACAGATAAAGAAGATGTGGTGCATATATACAATGGAATACTCCTCAGCCACCAAAAAGAACGAAATAATGCCATCTGCAGCAACATGGCTGCAACTAAAGACTATCATACTAAGTGAAGTAAGTCAGAAAGAGAAAGACAGATATCATATGATACACTTGCATGTGGAATCTAAAATATGGCACAAATGAACCTATCTGCCAAACAGAAACAGACTCACAGGCATAGAGAAGAGACTGGTGGTTACCAAGGGGGAGGGAGAATAGGAGAGGGATGGACTGGGGGTTTGGGGTTAGTAGATGCAAACTATTATAAATAGAATTGATCAACAAAAGGTCCTACTGTATAGCACGGGGAACTATATTCAATATCCTGGGGTAAACCATAATGGAAAAGAATATAATAAAGAACATATATATGTGTATAACTGAGTCACTTTGCTGTACAGCAGAAATTAACACAACACTGTAAATCCACTATACTTCAATAAAAAAATAAATTAAAAAAAAAGATGCCTCAACTTCAATTTGTTCATTCAAAGTCAACAACCATCATGGTAGCTGAGATGAGGACAGACAGCCATCAGTCTTCCAGGCGAGGAGCCTGCTTTGCCAACGCCCACAACTGTCAGCACTTTCCCACTGGCCTGTGACATTGTTCTGACAACCTGGTCACCGCCAGAAAGGTCACTGACCCTCAACAAGCCGAGGCCATGGGTCTGCTTCCTAGCGCCACCGGGGCTCACTCCAGGCTGTGCACTGACCCGGCTCAGAGACCAGGGGCAGCCAGGTCGCTGGCAGGAGTGGGCCAGGGAAGAGTCACTCAACCATCATACAAAAACCTTTACTGCAGAGTCCTGCCTGGTTGCCTCAGAGGTGAAAAATTGGAAGCAGGAGGTGGGAGCGGAGAGGGAGGGGTCTCTGGGCACTTAGGCAACAGCAGCACTGGGCAGAGGGGCTCAGGATGTCACGGAGAGCCGGCTGGAGCCAGGCCTGAAAGGTGAACCAGGAGCACACAGGCAGGCCTGCCCAGGAGGCCGGTGGTAGTTGCATCAGCTGTGCTGGCAGTCAGTCAGCAGCTGTCCTGGCTTTGTCCCCTGCTGGCCCAGTGCCAGCAGCCTTCTGTGTTCACCTCAAGCTCGTCTGCAGCCCTCTCCTGTGCACTTTTACCCCTCCCTCCCTCGCGTGAGAAGCAGTATGTGTGGCATCTGCAAAAATCCAAGGAGAGCCAGATATGCACTCCCACTACAATTTTCCCATCTGCAAAATGGGTAGGATAATGCTTATCTGCTCCAGGCTTCGAATGAAACACTTATGAAAAATTGCCTGGTAAACTCTCATGGTTACAATATCATTGTTAGCTTTCTTCATCCTCCCAATTTATTCAGTCTTCACCTTCCTCCTCTTTCCTTACCTGCCCCTTTACAAATCGATTCTAACATCATCAAATCATATTTGTAAAAATGCAATTAAAACAAATTTAAAGGTACCAAATCCAGCAAACCAGATAGCTTTGTGCTTATGAAAACTTAATTTTTGTTCAGAATTCCAGAATATTGCAGACATTATGTTTTAGAATATAAAGATACTAGTTACTTGAAATTGATTAAAATGAGGTGTCACTCATTTTATTTCAAATCACCTTTGGTGGGTGCAGGAAACAGAGCTCGTTCGTCCGATGGACCTGAGATCCAGGGTACTGCTCACAAACGCGGAGTCCTGGGTGGCCTTGTGCTGGCAGGAGTCATTCTGGACCAGCTTCACAGCTCCTACCTCAAAACTGCTCTCTCTCTACCCAACAAGTGGGACTAAAATGTCGCCACCATTTGGATGAGGCAAGAGCTCCAGGTTAAAATGAAAACCTGTGTCATCTCATTGAGTTCTAGCTCCTTTCCAACTAAGAACAGCTTCCCAGAGAACAACCTGAATGATAAACAACTGTTTGTGTGTCTGACACAGAAGAGGGAGTTGTTTTAAAATGTTTCTGAAGAACAGAAGGGAGACAGTTAGATAGTTCTTGTCCTCAAAGAGTTTCTCAAGTTTTAAGGGGGTAGATAGATGCTATATCCTCACTCTGGAATTCGGTTCTGTCCGGTGTGGGCATCCCTGGATGGGTACCCAGGAGGAGAACTTACCTGACCGGCCAAGTAGACGGTAGAGGGTCCCGGACACCCGAGGTGGGTGCGATTTGGAGTCAGCCCAAGGACGAAAAAGCGCTACCAAGTCAGGCAGAATGCTACCCTCCTCTATGGCTGAATTTGGTCTGGACAAACGGGATTACAGGAAGGAGGTTCAACCTCATACTTATTACCTCCTCCTCTCATAAAAACCGCTATCATTTGTTGAATACCTACTCTGTGCCAAGTGCCACTCTAAGCACTTTGCATTTAAGCCTTTATAGCAACTCTACGTACTGTTCCCATTTTACAGATGGGGAAACTGAAGCCCAGAATTGTTAAGTCAGCTGCCATAGGACTCCCAGCCAGTAGGTGACAGAACCAGGCTTTGAACCAAGGCACTCGGACTCCAGGGTCCACTCTCTTAGCCAGATGCCTGCCTACCCTGTGAAAGAGGGTTTACCTAAGGCCAGTGGAAGCTTTCCCTCTCCTCGGGACACTGACACAGCCAGAACTCCATCCCTCCCATCTCCCCGGGGCACAGCAGAGCTCCAACCTATTGCTCTTGCATTCTGCTGAGGGCTAAATATGTTTTCAAGGGTACCCACAGCGAGGAGCTGGTCAGGGCAGGCTGTAATCACCTCCCCTCCATCCTGAGTTAGGGGCCAGTCCTTAAAGTCATGGGTAGGGAAGGACCCACAGGACCCAGCAGCCCTGTGGCCAGAGCCAGGTTCCCCCAGCCCTTCCCGGGAGGAATGCATGGGGAAGACCCAACAGCTCTGGCTCTTCAGACACATACATGTGCGCACACCGGGAAGCAGAGAATTTGCTGTGTTTAACCCTCTCCCCAGTGATCACAGGGCTAAGTTACTGATTTCTGCCTCCAGGATTGAACTGCTCATCTCTGTGTTATTTTCCGTTGCCTCTTCCCTCTCTACTGGAAAGGTGGGATCCCCTCTAGGCTTCTACCCTGACCCATTGGCCCTTTGCAGAATGAGTCTCCCTCCCAGTTTTTTTTTTTTTTTTTTTTTTTTGCGGTAGGCGGGCCTCTCACTGTTGTGGTCTCTCCCGTTGCGGAGCACAGGCTCGAGACCCGCAGGCTCAGCAGGCCGTGGCTCAGCGGCCGTGGCTCACGGGCCCAGCCGCTCCGCGGCATGTGGGATCTTCCCGGACCGGGGCACGAACCCGCGTCCCCTGTATCGGCAGGCGGACTCCCGACCACTGCGCCACCAGGGAAGCCCTCCCTCCCAGTTTTGAGATGTGGAGTTTGCAAAGAAGTCAGGCTCCCGTGTTCCCAGGGTAGCTCAGTGGTTGGAGACGGTTGCTGTGGAAGCTGGGGACCCATTGTCCTTACCTGACAAGGCTGGAAATTATCCAGATCTCTAAACGATGAACTCCAAGAGCATAGGGACAAATCCTTGTCCATGGGTATTTCTCCAAATTCTAGAATAAGGCCCGGCACATGGGAAGGAAGGGCATGTGTCACCTAAACCCCACGCCGCCTTCACGGGCTTACACTCTCTCAGGGAGGATACTACATGTGCATCTCTAACTAGACGTAGAGAAACTTCAAACGATGGCAGGGCTTGGGGGAGGAAGAAATGGCATCTGGTTGGGTGGCTTCAGAAAGACCAGATGAAGACCCTGGCATTGGAGACGGGCCTTGAGGCACAGATACGACTTCAACAGGCAGAGGAAGAGGGGTGGAGAAGGCATGCTCCCGGAAAGCATGGGAATAGTCAGGAAACAAGGTGGTTTCCTTTGGCCGGGACACGAGGTACATGTAAAAGAGCAGTATGAGCCAGAGCGAGGGTGGAGTTTGGCCGGGCTGGTCGGGGGCGGGGCGCCTCCAGCAGCGTGGGCTGGTCGGGGACGCAGGAAGGCCAAGGTGAAGGGGGCTGGCCGCCTTCCATGTTGTCCCACCTCGATTTCTCATCTGGTTCCGAGAATCAATTGTTCTGCGTTAAGTGGATGGAGGGACTTTCCTAGCCTCCTATCTGTGCTGGTAACTAGACTCAGTGGAGCCTGCAACAATGGCTTTCTATTTCGAACCAGAAATCAGGCTTTGCCATGGCCTTCTCCAAAAAGGAGGGAGAGAACGGAATGCGATCTATTTGCAGAAAGACTACTGGGTGAATGTAACCATTCTAATTCTATCAGACTCCGATAGGCTGCTTTCTTTTATTAATAACATAATCTGTTGGTCTAAAAGCATGTCCTCAAATCCCCAAATCTGAATTATTCAACCGGACTCCTAAGTGGGAAATGCTCAAGTGTGAGAGTAGCTGGCAAGCCTGTGGAGGTTTCTAGGCGTAAGGCAAATGAGTAAAGAATATTCTCCATGTAAAATATCAAAATGTTACAAATTAGGCTAAAGTTCCCTTTGACCAACCCATCCCTGCTCCAGCCTCACCCCTGCATTGGCCTCATCAACCCTTCTCCGGAGTTAGCCATTACTATCATTCTGTTGTATATATTTCCAGAACTTTTTCCTATGTATTTACATATTTAGAAAATGTACACTCGTGTTTTGTGTCCATCTACCTAGATGCATTGCTCGTGTGGTTTCGAAATTAGTTTTCTAAAAGGCTGAAGGTGGAAAATGACCAGAACACTGAGTACGTGCTGCAGCAGAAATAGGAAGCTCTTCATAGTCTGCAAATAAAGCATTTGTGCACTTAACCTTGGATTTTCCTTCCATACTCAGGAAGATGTGAAAGGACAAGTCGATCCTGTATTTTGCTACTTGGATTCCTTACCTGCTTCTGGAAATCTCTGCTTGATTCCTCATCCCACACAGTCCTTAGCACTTCTGACGGGGGTAAAGCAGAGGGAGAAACCCCAAGGATGGACGGGGCTGTGTCCCCCATCCTGCACACCAGCTGCTGGAGGAGTGCTGGCGGCCAGGTCTCCAGACACTGGCACCTACCATTTCAATTAGGAAAACCTGTCTCAGCCCAAGGATGCGAGAGTTGTCTCCTTGGCTTTCCTAGATCTCCAGTTTAATAGTGATACCGTGCAAGTTCTCATGCCTTTTATTTTAACCAGGAAACACAGGGTTTAAAAGCCTTACAGATAGAGCCTTTCCATCGAGAAAGACAAGCAAGCTAGTTAGGTAGACTGGAAACGTTTAAGTGAATTATTAATAAATTTAACAGTAAAGAAGATTTCTTCACTTGGATGATAAAGCACATTGTTTAGGCTCCGGACGCGCAGGCTCAGCGGCCATGGCTCACGGGCCCAGCCGCTCCGCGGCATGTGGGATCTTCCCGGACCGGGGCACGAACCCGCGTCCCCTGCATCGGCAGGCGGACTCGCAAGCACTGCGCCACCAGGGAAGCCCCGTTTGAGCACTTTTGAGTTCTCTTGCACTTCCTGTGACCCCTAGGAGTGTTAACGCTCATAGCATAAAGCTTACGAGGTCAGAAAGCATTTTCATGTCACCAGTTGCCGAGGATCAGCTCTCTGGCTGAATCAACCACTGATTCTTATTCTGCTTCACTAAAGTGACAAGCTAATACAACCTGTGATAATTTCATTAGAGGGCAAGCTAAGGGCCCATCACCCTCCCCTATTTATTTCCACGTGGCACTCAGGGTCCATGTTGGTTATTGTCAAATATTACAGAAATGTCTCCTGCTTTCATTGCAGAGGCAAATGACAAATTGCTTTGGAGGTCAGGTTTTATGAAGACAATAAAATCCTCTAATGGGTTTCAGGTGCTTCTCTACCACCAATCATGAGGTCATCTTGAGGTCACTGCACAGATATTATCATAGTTCTCTTTTAGAGGCTCTCCACTGAAATTTGGAGGTCGTAGAGGCTGAAATTTGCTATACAAAGGGAAACTGACTTTACCTTCCAACCCTCCTCAAAGATTCCATTTCTGATATGACCCTGTAATCCTCAAGAGCAATTTTCCCTGCTGCCTCTCTTGTGCTGTGAAGCAATGCATCTCTGCTTAGCACCAAGCATGTTCTTCATCAAAAGCTGGATGATGCCTGATGACAGTATCCCAGTGGCCTGCCAGTGGCTGCGTAGGCTTTGGGTATCAGACAGTCCTTTGACCCCCTGGAGCTACTCTTTTGCATGTGAGTGAGTGTTGAGACAGCACTGCAGATTCTGAAATCTGAGGTCCAATGTGATAGGGAGGGCAGCATCAGAAAAACATATTTTGAAAGAGAGAGGAGTGTGCTATTCTGAAATAACCTTTTCTGTTATGCCAGCCTTGTAAATGACAGTGTATCCATTACATCCAACAGTAACTTTTGTTTAATTTTTAAAGCTTCATATTAAATTGTTCAAGATTTATATTCAAATAGTTATCTCCAGAGGACTGTAAGCCCAAAGAGTGAAGGGAACAGGCTTGGTGTTCCCTTTATCACGCCTGAAAGTGACACCATACCCAGTGGGCGCCTCAGGAACATCTCAGAGACATAGATGGTAGAACTCTCCTAATCTTGCAGTCACACTCAGAAAACCAAGGAGGGACAGTGTTGCAGTGTCTCCTGGGACAGCATCCTCACCCTGGATTCTCCAGTTCCTTCCAGGGAGAACACAGCTCTCATCCTCCACCCTAGCCTTCCACCCACCCCACCTCCTGCCCAGGGGAAGAATGAGCGCCCTTTTCCCAGTAGCTTCCTCTAAGCGGATGCCTGGCAGCCCCCCTCCAGCGTCTACAGCCAGCGGGGACAGGGACTGTAGGTCCCCACGCAGGCCCCAGGCCACACCCATCAAGGAGCTGGGTCTGAACCAAGCCCAGCCAAAGGGTCTCCATATAACATCACTTGTCTGTCTGGTGTGGTTTCCTCTTTTGAAGAAAAGGCCTTTCAGCTGGTTCAGCCTGCCTTTAAACCACAGCTTCCCTGCTACCAGAAGGCTATTACATGCTGTTATATTATAGACCATGGCACAAGTCACGGGCATCACAACATCAGTGTCAAACAGAAGTGCTCTCAGATTTGAGCCCTAGCACCTTCTAGGTTGGTGGCCCCGGGAAAATTTCCAGCCTCTCTAGTCCTCCATTTCTTTATCAGCAAGAAGGTGATGGTGATGGTGATGGTGGTGATGATGATGTGATACCTTTTTATAGGGCTCTTTGTGGTATTAAATGAAATAATGCAAGCAAAGCACTTAGCAATACCTAGCAATATAGAAATCTCTCAATAGATAGTAACAGTTATTAAATTTTCTTTTCCACCTCCCATGTTCTTTCATTTATTCTGTAATACATAGTATATATTTTTGTGCCTTTTCTTTCAAATTATTAAAAAATGCTAGACAATAGGATGATAGATCACTTGTCCATCATCCAAACACTAAATAGACCTCAGTTAAATAGATTAATTGTATGTGTTCCATGAATGGAGAAAGCAGTAAACTAAGAGAAAATATCCTGTCAGAGATGCAGGATATTTTTTAAAGTGACTTCTATGATGAGGCCTGAGTATCAGTTCAGGCTATTCTCAGCATGGTCATCCTCAGTATTATACAGTAAGAATTAATATTCAGAAAGAATTAACCCTACGCTACAAGATATGTATCAATGAGAAAAAGATCCGATTATTTTAAGATGATATTTTAAGGCATCAATATGTCTGAAGATTTTCTATATTATGTATTGCAAAGGAAAGGGAGTTCTAGTGACCCCCAAATTCAGTAGGCCATAACATCCCATTTCCCAAGGTTTTATTTAATCCAGACTTTACTGGACTGAGTGAGTGAAGGACGTTTGCGGATTGGAAGATTCCTGGCTGCATGTGGTCGAATGAGCGTACACCATGTTTCTTTTTGCTGTCTTCCTCCAAGACCATGTCATTAGTGATAATCTCCGGCTTAGGCCATGGAGTAAAACACAGAAAATGCATAATCACCAGATAAGATTCCCCTCAAAGCATTTTTTTCATGCTACCACACGAACCCTGAAAATACTCCTGTAAGGCAAATATTAATATGCAAAAATTACTAATTCTATTGCTGGAGAAATGAAGGACAGTAAGCAGTTGAGAGGCCACTTGAAATTCACAATAGGAGCTACTCTTCTCCAGCTAATTAATACCAGTATTTAGGTCTGTGGATCCCCCTATCACCTACCATGTTGCCTTTGAAGATTTGTGAAAACCTGCAGTTCTGACTTCCCCTTAACCTGAATTTTACTGATTTAGGGGAGAATGACCATTTGGGGAGGGTTGTGCTCTGTCCGCTGCCTGGAAGCACAGTAGCCCATTCACTGTACGGATCTCCGAGTGACTCATAATGCAGCTGCTTAGATTTACAGCCCGTTGATGGATTTAAGGGCTGTTAGCTCTTTTGTTGAATTTCATATTAATAAAGAAGGGGCATCTATAAAAACTTACTGTTGCATGGAGGGAATGCATGAAGCATCACAGAGCAAAGGACTATGATGTCTTTACAACTAAAGAAGTAGGGTAGAACCATGCTTTCTTTCATCAGGTTCTGCAGTCTTAAAAGCAAGTAGACTCTGAGGGAATTTACCCATAAAATTGGCAGCACAAACTAAACTCCAGCAATTAAACTCCTGTTTTCCTCTTACCACCAAGAAGTTACTTTTACTGCCAAGACATAATGTGGTTTTTTGCGGTTTTTTTTTTTTTTTAAGATCAGACGTAAACACTCCAAGGTTGAATTCTGGCAAGCTTTTCTCTTGTCCAAGTTCTTAATTTAGGCCAACATGCAGCATAGACATCAGTTTTCAGCTACTTAAGAGAAATCGAATCCTGGTTATGTAATATAATAGCATAAAGCTCTGAAAGAACATCCAAACTTGTAAAGGAGAGGACCCATTCCTCTTTTTTATAGAAAATCTCCTCTGGCATTAGGAGCTAAGCAGGCTCCCAATGTACAAAACTGAATGTGAGATGCCAGGGAATGAGAATAAAACATAGTTTTAGGCACAATGTCTATCTTATTTCACTTATCAACACAACGATGCCTCAAGGTATGCTTTCACTCCATCATACAGGTGAGGAAGCTAAGACCGATAGAGGATAAGTAACAATCTCATTAGGGTCACCTTGAGAAATTGTGGTAGGCAGGATTCTGAAAATGGCTCCTAAGATTCTATGCCCTAAACCCCGGACCCTGTGAATATATATACACAGGTGTATATATATATATATATATATATATATATATAATATAATATAATAAGATATCACTCCCATGAGTGATATACATATACACAGGTATATACCACTCCCATGATTATGTTATATCATATAGCTCAGTTGACCTTAAAATAAGGAGATTATGCGTGGACTTGATTTAATCACATAAATCCTCAAAAGCAGAGAGCTTTCTCTGCCTATTACTGGAAGAAAAAGTCAGAGAGATTAGAAGCATAAAAGAGCTTGATGCTTAAAGACGGAGGATGGAGGAGACCACATTCAAGGACTAGAGAGATGCCTGCAGGAGATGAGAATGAACCTTAGCTGACAGCCAGCAAGGAAACTGGGACCTCAGTCCTACAACCACAAGAAGCTGAATGCTGCCAACAATCGGAATGAGTTTGGAAGTAGAGTCTTCCCCAGAACCTCAGGTAAGGACACAGCTAGCCAGTACCTTGCATGTAGACCCTCAGCCGAGAATCCCACTGAGCCATACCAGATTCTGACCTATGGAAACCCTGAGAGGATAAAAGGGTGCTGGTTTAAGCCTCTACATTTGTGGAAATCTGTTATGCAGCAATAGAAAAATAACACAGCAATTAAGTGGAGGAGGTGAGATTCTCCCTCTGCTCCATTTGGCTTTAACCAGGTTGAGAAGAGAACTTCCAGCCTACTCACAAAACTGGCTTCCATAGGTTAACACGAGATAAAGAACTAACTTATTTCCATAACAGATTAGAAAAATTAGCTCTTGGTTTAGTATCAGTCTCCACCCCTCTCCCTGACTTCATCCTCAGGAACAGCCACATTTTGGCTGATGGGCCGCTACTTGTCACTCTTGTCATTCATGTTGTATTATTACCTTCATTCTATCATGCTCTCCAATCTTCCAAAGTGCTTTCTCATTCATTATCTAACTTTCTCTTCACAACTACTCTGCAAATCAGATGGGACAGAAATAATTATCGTCACACTCTGGATGAAAAAAACAGAAGAGCAAACCAATTCTGGCTTGCCTCCAAATGCCAAGTGACATGCGTGGGCCACAAATCTACTGGGCTCACAAGTCCTGGCCTTCATAGCACAATGACCTAGAGTTCCTTCTCCCTCAGCCATCAGACACCAATTAAGCTGCACCCACTGCCTCCTTCCAAGCCACACCCTTCTGACTTGGGTCTCCTCCACACTCAAGACCTTCCAGCCAAACGGACCTTCTTCCCAGTGGCTCCCCCCTCCTGCCTCAGTGGCTTTGTACTGGCTGCAAAGGTTCTCTCTGCCTGGAACACTCTCTCTGTCTCTGTCCTTTCTCCTTTGCCATGTTAACTCCTACTCATTCTTCGGACCCCAGCTCAAAGGACAATTTTAGGGACATCTCCCCTGAACTTCTCGAGTAGGTTATAGATGTCTCTATATCCATCCTCATATCCTTGACTTTCCACAGTGGGCAATTGATACTGATTTGGGTATTAAGTCATTGAAATGGATTCTCCCCATTATATGGCCATTCCATGAGAACTGGAATGGCATCTCTTTTGCTCCTCTGTGCCTAGCACAGTCCTGGCACATACATGGGGCTCAGCAAATACCAGATGAATTAGTGAATGCACTTATGAATTTACCTATGAATGAAATAATGTAGCTACTTTTCAGGCAGGCAGGCCATTACATCAAGTTCCTCCAAGAGGTCAGCAAATGAGGGGACTTTAGCAATACGAGACCACATCTTTCTACCTGCACCATTCTTATGCCAAGCCCAAGAAGTGAGTGTAGGGCCTTTCCAGTAAAAATGTTTCATTCCCACCTTTTTAGGGGAAAAAAAAAAAAAAATTCTTCACTGGAAAGTACCCTTACCCGCTGAGAATTTCCTCCTTTTCATGGGCTGGTGTGGATGGTATTTGTCACCTCCTCACAGTGACAGCTCTACTGACAGATCTGCTGAGAAAGAGCCATGCTCCCCTCCCGCAGGTGACCGGCTGTAACCCAGGCACACACTGGAAGCTGCTGTATAGACCATGATCCTTATGTGACTGGGTCTTTCTCTTCTCACAGCAGAATTCAGTTATAAAAACTGCCCCACATAGTTAGTCATCTACAAATAAATTGGCATTTTTATTTTATTTTCTTGACACGAGTTATTTGGGAAATTGTTTGAAAGTTTGCACTAGACTGTTCCTTTCCAGTTCTGAAAAATTCTGTCAGTCTGTGATCTACTAGCTTTGCACTTCAGATGTAGCAGCCATGGATTCACAGCAGCGTCTCATTCATTGAACAGAACTTTCCAATTCCAGAAAGTTCTATGGCCACGTGGAGAATGCCTTCTTCTATGAAGAGGGACTTGAGTAATGCACTAAAGTTACTCTTAATCTAGTTTAAGCTATTGATCCCCTATGCGTCTGCCAAGTAGTTAGCCGTCTAGTGAAAAATACTTCAGTAGAGAGGCTCTGACTTTAAAGAATCCAACTAAGAATCATTGTATTATATGAATAACCACCTTCAATTATATCAATTTTGTTTGTCAAGGTTTTTTTTTTAAATGTGTACATGCAAGCTTGACCATTATGAAATTAACTGTCTCATCTGTCTTATCTTACCCTCATCAATAATCACACGTTGAGTACACATCCAGTAAAGTAGTTTGGTCCCTGTTGCAGTTTTAGGGGAAGAGGATGTAGGCAGTGCATGGTTTGGACATTCTGAGTGGGGAGCTTATCCCTGGAGTGTTTAGGAAAAGCCATCACAAGAAGTGGAACTAAAACTTCTCCTTGGAGGAAGGGCAGCACGTCTCCTCAAAGAACGCAGGAAAGCACACCCCAGCCACAAACACAGAAATTCACCCGATATCATATAATATGGGGATACTACTTATTGGTAGATTTGGTTAATTGAAACATTTGGGTGGAAAAATAATAATAATGATAAAAGACAAGGTGGTCAATAGGGGCTAGATTAACAGGCCTTAAATAGTGGGCTAAGAAATTTGAACTGGATTCTACAGTAGGGAGCCAATGAAGTTTGTTCAAGGCATGGCCGATGTTCACATGAGAGGTATACCCTTCCTCTCCTGGATGAGGACAGATGTTCCAAGTTGAAAGTGGCGTCCCCTGGTTCAAGCATTTTTCTTTAACCATCCTGAGGGACTCTTTGAACACATAATACTGTGAAGTCAGCAAATACGAAATTAACATATCCACATTATGGGATAACTCATATACAGTTTTCTAAAGCACTGACTATAAGTGCATATGTAAACAACAAACGGCAAATAGTATGCAGACAGCCCAGTAAAGTGTTTGAGTCTTTCTTACTAAGAAATTTATAAAACAAATAAGACTGACATTGAAAGGCTTCACATCCATCACCTTCTTTTCATGCAAATATGTTTGCCCCAAGCCTGTCAAGCCCTTCTTCTTTCATATTCCTGATTTAGGATAATTTGGTGATGCTTATAGGTACCTAATTGGGCCACATTCCATGATAATCCACAATAGGCTGATTATTTCCTTGAACTGGAGATAAAACAGAATATAATTCAGAGATCAGCTCTCAGTCAAGTTACAATTTCTCAAAGTTAAGTGTGTAAGTAGAGAGACTTCCTCACTATAATCCTAAACCCAACTACATTTATTTTCCACTTTACCCCTGTGCAAGCCTGGACAATGCTGACATTTAATAAGGCGTGTTCTCCTCCAAATGAGCTCTGCAAAGCCACTTGCCCCAGCTTCGAGTGACAGCCCAGGGAAGAGCTTCCTTTCTGGACAGGACCACAGCACTGGGGGGCGGCGGGGGAAAGGGGGCTTAGGTGCCTCCTGGCTTGGGAAGAGCAGTGGCCAGGGGTTAGTGCAGAGAGAGAAGTGCAGGTTGTAGGCTACTGGGCAAGTCTCCCCACTACTCAGAAGGCTCGAGTCTTTTACTCTCTGGGTCAACACTCTTATTAAAGTCCTTCCCGCCCACACAGCTTGGTTTTGCTTTTCACCATATGAGGGTCCTTTCTGTGTTGTTGGCTATGCAAACAGTGTCCTACTGAGATCAGGCTGGCAGCAGCCCTGTGCAGAGTGCATGGAAGCCTGAAAGTGGACCTTCCCTGTCGGGGAAGTACGTGATGAGGACTTGAACTAAAGCCAGAGTAAGGGGACTGGAAAGAAGAGATGATAGTGCTTCATCCTGATGTATGATATTTTAAATTATAAGATTACAGGAGATGTTTATTAATTGAATTAGCTCACATCAAGTTTGTCTTTTTTTTTTTTTTTAACTTGGGGAATAGTTTTAAAAGACCCCTTCTGTTCTTGAAAGGTGAAAGGATGCATTTCCTAAAAGGAATAGGAGCTCAAAACATCTTGCTGGGAATGTGAGAGTCAACTCTCAGGAAAGTATTTGGTTGCTGGAAAGTGATCATGCAACTGGGTTCTCCATAAACAAAATCCTTCTGTAATTACAGAAAAACTTACTTTGAAACCAGTATCCTGGGTGTGGCTGGAGTTAATCCCATTACAAACAACTCCAGTCTACACAGGCAGTAATGTAATTTGTGGGTTTTCCATCCTCTATCATATTTCTGTCTAGATATTTGGTAGCAAGGTTTGGTCTGTACCTAAGTCAGTTGTCCAGCTAGGATGAATAAGTCAAGGGAAATTACAAAAATGAAGAAACCAGTTTTTAAAAGAATGATTTCTAATGTAACAAATTCAGAAAAAGCATGACATTTCTTCGGCTTCCGGTTAATTTGTTTCATCACAAAATTCCAAAGAAAAGTGGAACATCTCAGAATTCATATGCAGTATGTTGATATCATGTAATCAGGTTTTGCAGAATTAAGCCGGAAAGAAAACACTAAATGGGAATAAGGATTTTGACAATATAAATAAAGTTGACTTTTTGAGGGGAAGGGGGTTCAGAAAAAAAAAGAAAAAAAAAGGAGGCTAGAAAGAAGAGATCTGTACAAAGAGGCAGAAATGCATATGCAATTGTGATTGTGATGCGAAGGTGGATTTCATTTCTTTTCTGACGAGAGTAGTGATACAAGACAAACAGGAGATCTCACCAGTCTTTAATGGATGCAACACATGATTCTAAATCCTCAAGGTATATTCACTGAGCAAGCATGAAAAAACGAATATACATTAAAAATACTTCGGGCTTCCCTGGTGGCGCAGTGGTTGAGAGTCCGCCTGCCGATGCAGGGAACGCGGGTTCGTGCCCCGGTCCGGGAAGATCCCACGTGCCGCGGACAGGCTGGGCCCGTGAGCCATGGCCGCTGAGCCTGCGCGTCCGGAGCCTGCGCTCCGCAACGGGAGAGGCCACAACAGAGAGAGGCCCGCGTACCGCAAAAAAAAAAAAAAAAAAAAAAGAAAAAAATTCATTTATTCTTAATAATTCTTAAGTTTATCCAGGATACTCTATGTTAATAGAATCTGATTGGTAAAGGTGAATAAAATTGCTCCTAAGTTTAATAACAAAAGAATTTGGAGAAAAAAGTAAGTTTGAGATATTTATTATAAATTACATATATGAGAAAAACTCAGTTTACCATAATATTTTAGCAAATCAGAAAGTTTGAAAGTGCTAACTTTTTTTTTTTTTTTTTTGCGGTACGCGGGCCTCTCACTGCTGTGGCCTCTCCCGTTGCGGAGCACAGGCTCCGGACGCGCGGGCTCAGCGGCCATGGCTCACGGGCCCAGCCGCTCTGCGGCACGTGGGATCTTCCCGGACCGGGGCACGAACCCGTGTCTCCTGCATCGGCAGGCGGATTCTCAACCACTGCGCCACCAGGGAAGCCCCTGAAAGTGCTAACTTGAAAGTATCTTGGGGTTAGAATGATATCATCATCAGTTCTCATTTTTCAAGGAGCTCCCAGAAATAAAATAAAATCGTAATCTCTCTCCATTCACTGCTTACTTTACCTTTGCTCCCCCATGTCAACACACTTTCTTCAAAGACTATGCTTTATAAGCCTACTGATAACTGCCTCCTCCATTATTAAACTCCGCTTAAATTTTAGATCTTCATATTTTCAAATATCAATGTTCCCCATTCAAAATGAATTTTCCTTTTTTTTTGAGAATTTCATGGGATTTAATTTTTAATTTTGCATTTGTCTTACAGGATTGAGCTATTTAAAAGTTCATATTTTAACTTATTAACTGTTATATGAAAACCCAATTCTAGATCATTTTCTTCCTATTCCCAAACATTTTGCAGTTGATGCCAGAATGATCTTGAAAGCTTGGTTTCATTGGAACTTTTCCTTCTAGAATTTTTGCTTGGAATAAGGTATCTTTTATCCTTCAAGAAACAGCCTGCCACCGTTAGAAATGGAAATGAAAAAAAGAAGAGCATTCTATTGAATATCCAAAGTCTCCAAATTTGCCAGCAGCTTCTAAAGAGTTGTTATACAGAGACCACAGTGATGGCCCTGGATAATTATTTTTAAGATGATGTTGGGTCTGAAAGAGAACTGCCAATTTACAGTCTCAAAGACCTTTTTTTTTTTTTGGCATTAATGAATAAGAATAATTATGGCATTTCCCCCTTTTCCGCTGATCATTTTGTTCTCTAAAATTAGTTCCGTTTTTATTCCTTTCTATAGCATATACATTCAGATCTTGAATGTAAAATTCCTTTTCTCACGGGTAGTAAGGTTAAGTCTGAAGTTGTACGGAAGAAAGGAAAACTAGATAATCACTAAACTCCATTTGAAGGTAGCAACACACAAGGGTATGGGCTTCAGTGGGCTAAAAATCTCTCCCCTCCTAATTTGTGTTAGCTTCTGTGCTAACTGAGCCTCAGATGTGCTCTTCCTTCAATCCACACACTCCAACTGGCAAATAAGGTCCAAACAACCTGCCTGGTTGAGTGAAAGGAGGGATGGGACCCAGGAATCCCTGGGACCAGCATCACCACAGCGGGCGCCATATCACTGGTCCTTTGCTCTGCCTCTGTCCAATATTCTGGAGTCCCTGTGTTTCTGGTGGCCTTTAATGAAACATCATGCACAGTAAAGCCTTAGTCTTACTATATTTCATGTCTTCCTAGCCTGGCCCCTGAAAGAGCTTAAATTTGAGATGTCCAGGCTAAAGGGACTCCTCCCCACGTGCTTCAGGAGATGCTGTTGATATTTAGGATGGGACAAATCTTTGTGGTGTGGGACTGTGCCAGATTGCAGAAAGTTTAGCCACCCTGGCACCTAACCACCAGTAGACTCCCCCTTCCACTGGGACAGCCAAACACTGCCGCCCCCCTCCATTTGCAAAGGACTCTTCCTGAGGGGAACTTCTAAACATAGTTGTTTTGAGAAATAAAGTTGCAAGTAACTCCTCCCTCTAACACATCTGACATAGAGAAAAAGGCTCAAAAAATACACCAAATTTCAAGAGCTTCCAAATATATACTCTATTATGAACTTGAAAATAAAGCTACTTCTAAAGCAGAAGCATAAATTGTCCAGTGCTGCTTTATTTTGGTATAATACCACTGAGAATGGTGGTACCACAGAGATATTCAGGCCATCTGCATACAATAATATTGGCTTTGGATAATTTTTTCCTGCAGATATCCATATTTATAAAGCTGTACACATACATCTTACTTTACTATATTGATCAAAATTGAGAACATTTAGGCAGTTGAAGGAATAGATAAAATTATGATGGTGGCCGTGAGCTATTTACAGCTCTTATTTTCACACGTTTCTGTTATCCTGGCACATTTCTGTCGTGCTTTTTGCATTTCTTGGTGCTTCTTTGCTGTCTTCTTGCTCTGGCTGATATCTGAGGACCTCCTCCTCTACTGGGGCCTCTTTAGCAGCAGGCGATTACGCTTTTTAAGGAATCTGATGCCCTCACTATGCTAGCCCCATAATGGGTGGGATAATCCTTCACTATATTTATTATCCTTGATAGATAATGAATTTACACTTGCCTCCTGGACACCAGGTCCTAAGCCACTAGGCACTAGTAAAGGGAAATTTAGGTGCTCTGTTGTAAGCCAGCAATGCAGATATTCTGAAGTATCAGGATTTCTGGTGAATTCCTCTACCTACTTTTTTTTTTTCAGATTTTTTTGACGTGGATCATTTTTAAAGTCTTTATTGAATTTGTTGCAATATTGCTTCTGTTTCATGTTTTGGTTTTTTGGCCATGAGGCATGTGGGATCTTAGCTCCCCGACCAGGGATCGAACTCGCACCCCCTGCACTGGAAGGCGAAGTCTTAACCACTGGACCGCCAGGGAAGTCCCTCCTCTACCTACTTTGAAGCCCAACTTAGCTAGATATTAATGATTAGGGACCTTTCTTATTTTACCTTTCACTCTTTAGGGTAAGCACAACTTCTTGATTTTTAAATCTTCTAGCTGATTAGAGGCTTGAGAGACAGGAGCCCCAGCACCAGCATCGACTCTGATCTCCACTCCTGGCTGGAGAGAATTTGAAGCCGCGATGCACTTGCTTACATTCTTGGTTTTCTGTCTTCCCTGCATGAGACTCTGCCATAAGTCCCTTCTCTTACCCCAAATGCTTTGACACGGTCAGAATGTTCTAGATCTTTTTCAAACCAAATTTGAAATAGAAATAGCTTAAAAAGTTAAAAAGGATAAATGTTACCTGTGTTTTTCCTGAGGTGCTCCTATAATCTAGTGGACAGGATATTTCTGATCTTGGGTGATCATAGATTGAGTGCAGCCATCATCAGCGCCATAAAAGTTATCACCCAAAGTCATAAAATGAAAGTGAGGCATGATCCAGCCTTTTAACTCTGTAAGCTTTGCAAACATTAACTCCTACATGTGCATGGATCAGTGACCCTGAAATGTGATTCTATACGAGACTGTGTCTTGTCGCACTGCCTTTCACCAGAAATAGCTGAGTTAGTGGGACACATGGAGAACCGGAATGCACAGCCCCGTGTCTGAAGCCCACTCTGACACATAGAGCGTGTGGCCTTGAGCAAGTCACTGAAACTTCCTGAATGGCTGTGACCTTGTATGTAATTTAGGGGTGATAGGTTTGTATGAGGGATAATTGAGAAGCCATAAGAGATACTCAATGATCTCAAAAAGCAAAAACATTTCTTCTAGATCTGATCTATTCAAGAAAGAGAAGGGTATGATTTGAGGGATCTACTAGGTCTAGGTTGGTTGCCTTTAGATCTTTCGTGCCCTTTTCCTGCTCAGTATCACTAGATTGCTGGGTGGCAGCGGGGATGTCCCTGCAAGCGGAGTGCTCCAAGTTCTCTGTCAGCTGGCTTCATCCAATGCAAGGTAGTGGACTGCAGGGTGAAGGAAGGGAGGAAACAGGTATTTCTCCCCCTCCCTGCCAGTGTCTAAGACGGTGGCTATTTCACCGGGCAGACACCTCCCATCTGTAACACACCCCTCTCCCCACCCTTTCTGCCAGGGGTGATGGTGGCTTTCCACTATTGTTAATTTCTGGACTGCCTCACTGTCTCCAGTTGGATTCTTGGTTCTTCTGTCAGTTGTGGAGACAATTCCCTGCATTAAAGTCTCTTTTTTTTTTTTTTTTTTTTTTTGCTGTACGCGGGCCTCTCACTGTTGTGGCCTCTCCCGTTGCGGAGCACAGGCTCCGGACGCGCAGGCTCAGCGGCCATG
>NC_041223.1:15657822-15662999 GCF_002837175.3 Physeter macrocephalus | reverse complement strand
CCGGGGCACGAACCCGTGTCCCCTGCATCGGCAGGCGGACTCTCAACCACTGCGCCACCAGGGAAGCCCTAAAGTCTCTTTTTTATAAATACTTTAAGTGGTTTCTGTTTCCCTTCTTTGACTTTGACTGATATTAATAATAGCATTAGGAAGACCTTTCACCAAAAAAATTTTCCTGATACTGGATGCATCATTAGAAAGTCATTCCATTGGATTCCATTGGATTATTTTCCACAGAGGGGGAGAGTAGCATATCACAACAGGGAATGCTGCGTGATAGCATTTACAACTCATGTTGTCATTTCATCCATCCACCCACTGAACATTTTATATCTATTGTGAGTTAAGAATTGACCTAAGCCCAGGACACACACGATAAACTAGATACACGGTGTGTCAGACCAGGCGATTTCAAGGTCACTCTCTAATGACCTGAAGGGCAGGATGTGCTTATTTGAGAATCAGGAGTAATAATGCGGGTTAGGTACCTAATGCTATGCTTGGCACCTCGCATCAACAAAAGAGATTTCACACTCCTGTTTCCAGGAGCCACCTCCCACCTCATTAATACACTGAGGTGAAATGAAGTGAGCTGGACAGGAAATATAATAACCATTACGTAGATAAAGAACCAAAGTTCAGAATTGTTATCTGCAGCTAGTAAGTGTCAGAGTCTGCAGCTGATGGTCACACCGCTTCACTAATTGCTTTACTCTAAGTCATCTGTGCTAAGAAATGTGTGACTCTGTGGGGCTGGGGAGTGGGCAAGCAGAGAGCACCTTTTGCAGGGAGCCAGGAAACCCTGCTTCTCCTCCCTTCCTCTCCAAGTGGTCCCCAAACTCCATCTGTCAGGCACTAACACATCAGTTAGGCTCTTTGAAACTAAGGTCTTTGAATCTAAGTGTCAAATGAGGGCCCGCACCTAGCTCACAGGATTGATAGAGACCACGAATGTGGTACGTGCTGCACGGTGATGGGTTCCTGCTCACTTCATGGAAGGTAACAACATCGAGAGACGGGGTGACAGGCACGGTTTTGTGTGAGCTCCGGGTACTGGAAAGGGTCTGATTCAGCCTCCTGAGTCTGCAGGTACTGCCTGTGAAAAGAAACTAGGCCCTGTCCTGCCGACCTCACAAGGGTATTGCAAGATCAACGGAAACCATGCTTTGAAGATGGCAAAAATCTATTGGAGTTGCATTGCAAACCTTCCATGGTAAATGTGCCCCGAGCATAACCCAGTCTCATAGCTTTAGGTAATGCAAGTCAGTTGTGGAGACAAAATAAACTGTAAAACAGAATACAAACTGCACGTTGTGGGGAGAGAATTATGACATTGTGTGGCCCTACTGCTCAAAACCTTATTTTATTTCAAATCTTCATGATCATTTCCATAACGGTATTCATGCATCAGAGCAGATAAAAGGGGGAAATCAACAACAATAATAGCTAACATTTATCCAGCAAGTGTGCCAGGAACCTTCTAAGCCTTTCCTGGGCATTATCTTATTTACATCACAAGAAGCGACTCTGTGAGGTAGGCGCTGTCATCATTATCCCCATTTTACAGATGAGGAAACTGAGGCACAGAGAGGTTAAATAATCCTCTCAAGGCCACACAGCTCGTAACTGCTAAAGCTGAAGAGTTGTGAACAAGTCATGTAAGAGTGCATTCTTAAGAACTACGGTACCTAATGGAGTCAATAGGCAAACACATACGGCTGCCTTTGAAGGGAGGTAAGTGCTGAGAAATCACTTCGCATGCCTTTGACGTTCATCTTAGGCACCTTCGACTCAAGTCATCATCTCACTGCACACACAGCCGGTGCCTTTAAACACCTATCTGGCTATTTCAAAGATTAGTCTTCTTTGCCTCCTTTTCCACTTCTACTTTCTCTAAGCAAAGGTTAGTTGGTACATTAACTGAGGTCATTAGGGTAATGACGCCTGAAAAACAGTGAGCTTCCTCCCTCTCTGTATATATTATTACCCCAGAGCTTCTGTGTTACTACTAAAATGTCGAATTAATCATTCGGGGTATTATTTTTACAAAATCATATGGGAAACTATCACGTCTAAGAGAAAGCTAAACCTGAGGATCCCGGAACATGAAGAAAAGTCATGTGTCTACGAAAACAGTAGCAGGCATTTTTTTTTTTTTTTTGGTAATTTTTTTTTTCCCCGGGGGCTGTAATTTGACTGCTCTCTTTGGCAACGCTCCAGAGACAAGTCCAAGTGCTTAATCTCTTTCTCCTTCTCTCTCCCCCTCCACCTCCCCACCGTTCTCGCCCGGGAAGAGGGGAGGAGGCACCGCAGATCCGCTGCTCGCGGCGGCAGGGCCCGCATCCCTGCGCCGGGAGGGGCGGGTCGGGGCGCGGCCGCCGAGCGGGGAGCGCGGCCGAGCGGCGGGGCCGAGCCCGAGGAAGAGGAAGTCCGAGCCGGGGCGGCGGTACAGGGCGCTCGGCGGGCGCCGGAGCCGGCGCAGCGCAGCGCAGCCGCACCTTCCCGGGCCGACGTGCGAGGGCGGCCCGCGCCGGGAGCCGCCTCTCCCCGGGTAAGCGCCCGCTTCGCTGGACACCGGGTCCTTTTCCAGGCACGGGACCGCTCGGCCGGGAGCCCGGGGGAAGGGGAAGGGGCCCGGGGCACCCTCGGCCCGGCGCCCCAGATCCGCAGGTGGAGGCGAGCGGAGCGCGGCGCCGGGTTCCTGTCCCCCGCGCGCATCCTCGCGGGTGGGGGCCGGCGGGGTCGGGAGAGCGCCCCGCCGCCGGGACCCGGGCCCGCCGCTGCCCGCCGCCGCCCGGCTCCGGGCTCCGCGTCCCCGAGCCCCGGCCCCCGAGTCCCTCCACCGGCTGCTGCGGCGGAGAAGGGGCTCCTGAGTGCGCGCCGGGGTGTTACCAACCCAACCCTCACAGGCCAAACGGCACAGTCGGAAAACGGGACCCGAGCGCCCGCCGCTCTCGGTCAGCTCCCCACCACCGGGCCCGGGCGCCTGGGCCCCCAGCAGCGGCGAACCGCGGTGGGAGGCGGAGGCCGGGGCTCTGTGGCGCGTTTGGCCGGCAGGATCCCTGCCTTTGTAGATCTAGCCTCGGTGTCCCAGCTCTGCAAATACGTCCCCCCGGTGGGGGGGCGGGGGGGGCGGTGTCGAAAGCCGGTGGCCCGTCCATCACGGGGTCGATGTAACACCTGGTCCACAGGGACTCTGCCGACCTTCCTGGCCTCGGAGGACAGCCAGGGTCTGCGGTGATGCCCGCAGCACCTCCCTCTCCCCCCACCCCCCCACCCGCGCTTTGTGTCCTCTGGTGAGACTTTGGTTCTTAAATCAGAAGCCTGGGGAGCTTGTAATCGGGAAAGTCGTTAAGCTGTGGCATTTCACTCCGTTCCTGGGAAACAATGAGGTGGATGACTTTTTAAACGCTCTGGTGGAGTCTTGTTTGTAGAGCCGGTATTTCATTAAGTTCTGGTCCTGAACCCTCCCTTTGTACCACCCTCAGGTGGCCGAGGCTACTGCACATAGTTTTGAAATTGTAGAGGGTGAGTCCGGGGGAAGGCTGTTTGCAGCAGTCATCGCGGGAAGACAAGGTCGCTCGCAGAGGGGGAGTTGGTTTGGGGGTTTTCCGACGACTGGGTACAGAACTTCCTTGTGTTTTCGTATTTAAACCAAGGAGACCAGCATGTTGACTCTGGGTCAGATTCGTCTTCGAACAGAATTCCAGGCCTAGAGAGATCGTGTAATGCTATAAACACAGTTATCAAGTGTTAAAATCAGCGTCTCCGGGCCGCTCAGTTTCTGTAGACTTTTAAAGAATTTATGGACTTTGGATTTTGATTAAACGCTATTAAAACGTTTCCAGGCTCATCGTGTCTGGGAATAAGAAACTCCATTCTAATTTCATCTTTGCCAAGTCAGACCTGAGCAAGCTGCTCCACCTCTGGTGGCCTTGGCTTCTCCCTTGTGAAGTGATTTAGAGGAACCAGAGAGTTTCTAAAGCTTCAGGCTCACTCCTCACCACACCACTCCCACCCCGTAGTAGTACTTGTTTGGTCTACTGTATTTAAGATTCAGATACAGAAGTGATGGTTTGATGTTATGGTCCTTTACCATCTTTGAGTCTGACTTCCCAGTTCCTCACTTTGCTTTTGGTCCTATTTGAAGGCTGGTGTCTAAGCCACCAACGCCCCCGAAGAAACGTTTCCCCAGAGTTCTCCTTCCTCACTGGCGTCATCCTCATAAAGGCCATCAACAGCTGTCACTGCATGACCTTCCTTCTCCCTGGAATAGCTCTCCCTGAAGCCTTCCACTGAAGGGCAAAGCGCAGTGAGGAGCGGTTACCTGGCAGTCAGACCCATGCCTGAATCCTGCTTCCCTTGATGGTTTTTTTCCTGCTCGTCTCCATCCTCACCATGGGCACCAGCTTCCTTCAGTGACTTTAACATGGACGATGTTACCAAATACAAGCTTAAGTATTTCCCTGGGAGACGCAATCTGTGCTTCAAAAAGATTAAATGATCATTTTTTAACAAATTGATAGGAAGTGGCGACGTAAGTTTTCAAAAGCGAGAATAACCAACCGGTGCTGTTTTGTTCTCCTCCTTTTTGAGGCTATGACTTTTTAAGTGATTTAATGGTTTGTAGTCTGACACATAAACACAGGAAATGCTTGAGTAGCACTAAATCTTTTGAGCCCTTAGTAAACTATAAAGCAATTCCTGAATCTATGCTCTGATTTTTAAAGGCTGCAATCCACTTTGTACGGATTTCTCTTCCCTCCCCCTTTGCGAGTAGTTGGTCTTTCGAACAGTTGCCACCTGTGAATCCTCATGCAGGCGAGATTATATCCATGGAACAGTAAAACTAGATGGATCTTGGATGATCCAGCCAAGGCCCTACATCTTAAAGATCTGTGAAAGTGCTAGTGGTTAAGAACAAGTGCTCTGGAACTAGCTGACCTGTGTGTGAAGTTCGCCTCTGCAGCGCAACAGCAGTGCGACCTTGACCCCTCTAAGGAAGTTATTTAGACACGGATTATTTTATAATGGAGAAAATGTAGCAGTCATAGTTGATCACTCTCTCCGGATTATCTCACCTTTGCTCATTCCTTCCTCTGTAAATTTAGGAAGTAGTGACCCTTCCCTCTTTTTTTTTTTTTTTTTTTTTTTTGCGGTACGCGGGCCTCTCACTG
>NC_041223.1:15649993-15657552 GCF_002837175.3 Physeter macrocephalus | reverse complement strand
GTCCCCTGCATCGGCAGGCGGACTTTCAACCACTGCACCACCAGGGAAGCCCGACTCTTCCCTCTTGAGCGGTGCTGAGCATGGATGATTATTAACAAATTAATCTGTAGTAAGTGGTGGGCGCACTGTGTGCTTCCAAGATGATTATTGTTGATAAACCAAGTCCCAAGAGTGAGTGATTTTGCTGGCAGTTACACAGCTCTCAACTGGCAAAGCTGTGATTTAACCCAGGATCACTTCTCTTACCCCTAAACTTCACTACCTAGAAATGGTGGTGGCATGGGGACATATTTTATTTTATTTTTTTAAAAATTTATTTATTTATTTTTTTGTGGTATGCGGGCCTCCCCCTGCCGCGGCCTCTCCCGTTGCGGAGCACAGGCTCCGGACGCGCAGGCCCAGCGGCCGTGGCTCACGGGCCCAGCCGCTCCGCGGCACGTGGGATCCTCCCGGACCGGGGCGCGAACCCGGTTCCCCTGCATCGGCAGGCGGACGCGCAGCCACTGCGCCACCAGGGAAGCCCCTAGGGACACATTTTAAATTAAATGTAATGGTTCACTCCTTAAGAAAAAAATCCCTTGCCTCTTTTGACTTAAAAAAGAACATGGTTTCCAAAGCAAAATGTTCATGTATTCAAGCAGGGATGGGAATAGAAACTTTTTCTAGACAAAGACCCTGAGCAACCTAGTGCCTGTGTGTGGCAGGCATCTCAAATATTAATGTTTCATCACAGCCTGAATCAATCTTGCTTTATAAAACCAGTTGGGCATTCGGGGCCATGGGCGTCTGTGCCAAGGAGAACTTACTAACTGCAGGGCCCGCTTTCAAGTAATTAAGAGATGGCTCCGTGCTCTGCTTCGTATTGCTCATGGCGATGAAAAGCAACAGATGCTTTAGCAGAGATGATAGAAATATAGGCTGGACATCCTAGTGAGGGGGCCTGGCTTTGCTGTTAAAGTAACTGGGCCACAGGTCATCCAGATGCTACAGAACAACTTCATGGATGCTTGGGTGACCCCCACCCCAGTGATTAGAAGTTGCCTGTAGTTCTAGCATAGTTTTCACGTTCGAGCCGTGTTTAAGTATATTTCCAATCTGTATGCGCAAAGTTACCCAGAAATGTTTCTCTGCTGAGCTACAAGCCATGTAAAAATCTTTAAACCTAAACATCTCCTTTTGGTAAATACTGAATTACCGTTTGATGGAAAGCAAAAGTAGGCTGGATTCATGGATCCGAAAAATCCCTAACCCTCCTCTTTGTTCCTCCTTCCCATATAATCCTGGAGGAAGGGCAACTTGGAGAGTGTTAATGTTAGGCTAAGTTTTTAAAAGATTCCAGCTCCGCCCCCTTAAGGTACTAAACGGATGTCTTTAATGAAGAAAGCCATTTGGGTAAAGCTTTAATGACCAGGGTGCTGCTGAGGGTACAGAAGCCACTTATCACCAGCATTAGGAAGATGAAACCTAACTGCAGCATTTGGCCAAAAGCTAGCAAGCCCTCAGGTGTGAGAAGGACATCTTTTAAAGAGCTCAAAGACAAGGTTGAAATGGGTGTGAGTGTAATAATCGCTGAAACTTTAGAATTTTCATACAAGGAATCAATAAATCTAACGTTTGAAGTGGCAAATAGATCTTACCAGTGTGCACTCTGTGTCCGGTCACATTAAGCATGGACTTAAACGGCCTGACTCTGAATGGAAATGGAGGAGGACGGTGAGAAGTTCTAGATCGGGGGGTGGTGAACCTTTTCCTGTGAAGAGCCAGACGGTAGGTATTTTAGGCTTTGTGGGCCATGTGCATGCCTGTCGTGTATTCTTTGATTTGTAGAAGGGGGGACTGGTTGTTTACATAAACTCTTTAAAACTGTAAAAACCGATCTTTGCTTGAAAGCCATACAAAACAGTCTTTTCACTGGAAATCTAAATAAATGTTAGTAAACCAAAAAAAGAAAAAAAATACGGCAGCCGTAGTTTGCCAACGGTGTCCTAAATGAAATATTCTGTCTGTGATATCCTTTAGTATTTTCGTGGAGCCCCCAAATGATAAATTTCATAGGCTCTATCTAAGCTGACTCGCCATAGACGGACTTATAATCAAATCTCCTGTGTTACTGTTTTTTCCAGTCACTCTTCTTTATTTTCTCTTTACACTGGGCTTAGAGGTCTCTGTTAGACATAGCGATCAGTTGACATAGGACTGACAGCACCAAATTCCAACATTCATCCTTGAGTGAGATGCAGGACGGGGAGAGAAGCTCAGCTGGTCCACATTGAGACGGGTCATTGACGAAGATCATTGATCATATGAAATGAAGTTCAAACCCCCCAGGATGGTACCCAAGACCTTCATGCTCACTTTTCTCCTGGCACCTTCCCAGGTATACTCTATGTCTCTCTCACTCAGGATAACTCACAGAGCCCTATATGGGCTGTGCTCTCTCTCACCAATGGTGGGATCCATCCATACGAAGTTTAAATATACATCTCTTTCGTGGAGCCTCTCCTGATCTTATTGGGAAGAAATATGGGCCCCTGCACCTCCATATTAACGCAGGACCTTACACGTGAAGCCTATAGAAGGGCAGAGAAATGTGGTGATCCCCGGTGGACAAATATTACCTTTCAAGTTTGGGGGAGCAGTCTTATTCTCCTCTGTAGCTTCAGAGATCCTGCCTCACATCTTTGGACCGCTCGCAGAATCAGACCCATTTCCAGGCTTTGTGTGTGATACACGGTATAGCATGGCACCGATGTGTCTGGATTTGAAGTCAGGCTGAGCTGACATCTAGTCCCGGCTTCTCCACTTTACCTGCTGCGCCATCTTTAAAGTCAATAAAGAGAATGACCTCTCAATTGCCAGGAATAAATGAGATTATTTTTCTCTGACAAGCATTTAGTTCAGGGTCTGACGTGTAGTGATTGCTCAATAAATGGCAACTTTTGTTCATTCCAGGGCCATCTCTTGAGAACCTACTATCCCTGGAATGATGCCTGATGCTGCTCTAGGAATAGCAGTGAATACAAGAGCCACGGTCTCCATAGTGATATGATCAGTAAGCGGAGAGGGTCAGGGTAAGGGATGGGCCACCGTAGACTGGTGCTCCAGGAAGCCTGTCAGAGAAGGCAAGGTTGGAACTCCAACTTTAATGAGATTGATGAGTCCCTGTTTCATCAAATCTAAGATGCTTTTGAAATGCACCCTTTTTAAATGTACCATTGAGGGAGAAGAAATGCTGCCAATAAAATTGACACGGTCTCCTGTGAGATGCATCACTAAGCTGTGAAAAATGTGCACCTTAGCAGCAATGAAATGCATTAATATTAGTGCTCAATAAATATCCATTGAATGTCAGTGTTACGCCATGGTTGCGTACAAGGTTCAGCTCCGGTGGTTTACATTGTAACTGAGTTTGTCTCTTCTGTTTCTTAGGTCTGAAAGATTGACTTGGAACTAGCAAAGGGTGCAATATAGTACATTTAAGTATTGTGAGACATCTGTGATCCAGCGTGCTTTGAGAATAGTTTAAAACGTTTGCTTTGGTCATCTCAATGGGCAAAGTGTCTTGGTAACTCCTGTGGAAGTGAAATTGGCCTGAACATAACTTGGGTAGGAGTGAAGTTGGGCAGCTCTTGCAGCGGATGATTCCTTCTGGCAGCTGTCCGTAGAGATGTGTGAATCTTTAATGCACAGAAAGGCCTTCCTCAGGGCAGTGAAGGCATTAGCTGGAGCTGACCTCCTTCTGTTTCCCAGATTTAATGTAACATAAATACCCCTCTTCTCCTCTGTATCCCAAGGGGCTGATCATTCCTCTAACCAAGCAGGTCCTCTGTGATGATGAGATGGAGGGGGTTCCCTTTAGAGCCACCCCCCCTTCCCTCCTCTGGCAAGTCTCTGGGTTTTCACAGTCCAAGCAGTGTTCTCCTCTCTCTCCCCACCCTCCTCCTTGCTTAAGAGTAAAACACTGCTTAAGTCTTTGCTTCCTGACCACCCTCTAAACTCTATCCCTCGTCAAGATCTTTTTCTGAACCCAGATGGGAGCCTGCTCCAACTCTCCCCTTCTGTCCAAGATCTCAGCTTCTGGATGGATGACTCAATGGGAGCTTTGACAATACTGGGCTATTTCTAGCTGTGATAAAGTGTGCTTTCATGCTGTTTTGATTTTAATTTCAACATGTCACTCAAGTCCCGCGCACACGTCGGCACGCCTGCCCTCCACACGTGGTGAGCGTGCCTCTCCTTCTGTCCGCCTGGAGTCTGTTCTTTTGGGACACTTTCAGCAACTCCCACCCTCTCCCAGCAAAGTTCCCTGCCTGCACCCTGCCTGGCTGGGAAGGGTCTGTCCGCACTAGGCCACGGAGGAAGCAAATGCAGACCTTGCTCCCTTCCAGGCACATCCTTCCTCCACCTTCGCCTGTGACTGAAGCCCTCATGCTCTAGGGGGTCTTTAGAACTCTTGCCAACTCTAGCTGAAATATGAGTCTTTGGAAATAAGTAGATGCAACGGAAAGGCCATTTGTAGGCATTCCGGGGATGCATATTAGCCACGGTCCAGCCTCAAGATGATTTAAGGCTGTCTCTGACCTGTGGCTGGAATGCTGGTCGGGGTGGAAGGGGTGTGTGAAGATGCAAGGCCACAAGGAAGGAGTGGGAACCATCGCAGGGTTCAGCTTCCCATGGTCGTATGATTACAGGCAGTCCTCAAACACTAACATCTGTGCTTCTCTGATGTGCTGCGAGAGAGGAGAAAACTGTAATCTGGGGCATAAATATACGATCCTGTGTTTATTCCCTTTAACCATGTAAACCTGTTATTAGTTTAAGCATCTATGTTGTGCTTAAATATTATAGCTGCTTCAGAGGAGGATACGGTAGCTGGTCTGAAACAGCTTACCGTGTAAGTATTCAGTTGTCTCACATTTTTAAAATTTGAATCAACTAAACATATGAATTATGAAGCATAAGAGTCAAAATCAGGAATCTCGGATTACTGAGTGGGGTATGCAGAGGAGAAGCCTATTAGAGGAGACGTAGACTTTAAAAGTGATTTTTTTAAAGAGAAAACGCTTTGGGAGTTTGGGAGAGCCATGTACACACTACTATATTTAAAATACATAACCAACTAGGTAGGACCTACTGTATAGCACAGGGAACTCTACTCAATATTCTGTGATAACCTAAATGGGAAAAGAATTTGTAAAAGAGTAGATACATGTATATGGATAACTGAATCCTTTTGCTGTACACCTGAAACTAACACAACATTGTAAATCAAACTATACTCCAATATAAAATAAAAATTAAAAACAACAAAAAAGAGAAAACCCTGCCTTTACCTCGTGCCCTTCACACCTTAGATCAGAGTTTTTAGAGAATTACTTGCTAAGGACTAATGAGGGTGAGGCTAGAAGGGTAATGAGATGGGCAGGGAACAGACAGGGAAAGCGCGCCCAGATGGGCTGATGAGGATTGGCTGTGTCTAGGAAAAGTGCTTTGGGAAATATTTGTAAGCTTATGGAATATAGTTATGGAGCAAAATCTTGGTGGTCTTGGCTTTTTTCCACTTTTCTTCAGTGTCTATGTGAGATAAATGCTTATTTTCCCCTCTCTCCTTTGACAGTTGTTTAGATTAAACTCTAAGGAATTGCCATTTAATCCCAATACTTAATGATATTTGATCCTGACGCTAAAATGGCAAGGAAAGCAACGTGCAAATAATGTTTTTGAGGCATGTGGCCCCCTGTGGCCCGTGGGTATACCAATCACAAGGAAGCATTACCTCGAGCAAGTTGGAATCCAGAGGATTTCCCAAAAGTGTCATTATTAAGAAGCACTCTTTCTTTCTTCTTTCTTTCCCTTTAGAACTTATCCTGATAGGAAAGCAAATACTATGAAGTTCTAAAAATCGAGTTGTGATGAGCACAGTAATAGCCATGCCTTTCAAAATCCAGAATCCCCCTAAAGAGCAAAAAGAGATTTGTTTCACTTTATGATCTGCCACATCAAGATGCAGTACTATCTAGTCTAATCCTATAGTTTAAGAAATTTCCAAATAGGAAGTGAACAGGTGTTTGTTTTTACCTTCTTATATAAGTGAAGAAGAAAGCACCTTTCTGTATTAGCTAAAGGCATAAGAGCGAGCAATAACTCTTCTAAAAAACCCCTTGGCTTCGGATTACTGATATGTGCAGAAAACATACTTTGCAAATGTGCGGAAATGAAATACCGTGCTCTTAAAAGAGAAAATTCTTACTTGATGCTTCAGTCTGCATAATAGATATAGCAATCAAATCTAATACTTTCTTGCTTTCTTTGCTTACTTATTGTAATGCTAGTTCAAGCACTGTTTCTGTGACATTAATTATGGGAAAAATGGTGTGCATGGGAGAGATAAGTTTGCTTTTCTAAGGTCTGAATATTCAGAGTTGAAATGTGGGAATAGTCTGGAATTAGGCAGCCTGTATATGTCATTTGGACATTATTTGAAAATGCCTGCTAACCTGGGGGTAAGACTATGTAATAAAGATATAGTGAGGCTTAAATGCATAATGTATATAGAGCACCCAGTACATAATAAGCCCTTGATAAATAGTGGCTCTTTTACTATGTTTACTGGGTGTCACACTTAAGTTTTATTCCCTGCTACTAGACGTCTGGAACAATAAACCAACATGAAAATAACTGAGAAAAAACATCTCAGTGGTGGAAGAACAGCCTTTCTCCGGAGGCAAAAGTAAGAGAGAGGGAAGAGGAACACTTTGTTCCGTTGGTTTTTACTGTAGTAGAGACAGACTGTACATTACACTCGGGAATTCAGATTAGAATTCGTGTATTCAACAAAGATAATTTCCTGCATTCTGGGGATACAGTGATGAACAAAACAGACCAAATCTGGAGGGAAGGGGGAAAATCCATGTGATGAGTGCTTTAACGAAAAGAAAAGAGGGAAATGGGTTGGGGCCGGGGAGTGGCATGCTATTTGCCTGGGTGGTCAGAAAGGCCTGTCTGAGCTGGTTACATCGAGCCAAGATTTGTATAATAAGAAGTGACCTTAAGAAGATACGAGGGAAGTTTTTGATGATGGCCATTCTGACCGGTGTGAGATGATATCTCATTGTAGTTTTGATTTGCATTTCTCTAATGATTAATGATGTTGAGCATTCTTTCATGTGTTTGTTGGCAATCAGTATGTCTTCTTTGGAGAAATATCTATGTAGGTCTTCTGCCCATTTTTGGATTGGGTTGTGTTTTTTTTTGTTATTGAGCTGCATGAGTTGCTTATAAATTTTGGAGATTAACCCTTTGTCAGTTGCTTCATTTGCAAATATTTACTCCCATCCTGAGGGTTGTCTTTTGGTCTTGTTTATGGTATCCTTTGCTGTGCAAAAGCTTTTAAGTTTCATTAGGTCCCATTTGTTTATTTTTGTTTTTATTTCCATTTCTCTAGGAGGCGGGTCAAAAAGGATCTTGCTGTGATTTATGTCATAGAGTGTTCTGCCTATGTTTTCCTCTAAGAGTTTGATAGTGTCTGGCCTTACATGTAGGTCTTTAACCCATTGTGA
>NC_041223.1:15619183-15649687 GCF_002837175.3 Physeter macrocephalus | reverse complement strand
AAGCAGCCGCATAGCACAGGGAGATCAGCTCGGTGCTCTGTGACCACCTAGAGGGGTGGGATAGGGACGGTGGGAGGGAGGGAGACTGAAGAGGGAAGAGATATGGGGATATCTGTATATGCATAACTGATTCACTTTGTTGTAAAGCAGAAACTAACACACCATGGTAAAGCAATTATACTCCAATAAAGATGTTAAAAAAAAAAAAAAAAGAAGATACGAGGGAAGAACATTCTCGGCAGAGAGAAAAAAAATACGTATGGAGGCCCTAAGAGAGACATAAACTCCATGAGTTCTAGGGAAAGAAAAGCAGGCTGTGAGTGAACAAGGGGGGCAGAAGAAAGCCGGAGGTGAAGGTGGAGAAGGAGGTGGGGCCTGAATCTCGTAGGTCTTTATAATATTGAAGGTCTTCACCGTGGCTTAAAAGAGAAATAGTGTATGATACCCGGATGGTATCGCTTACACGAGGAATCTAAAAGCAGTGATACAAATGAACTTATTCACAAAGCAGGAACGGACTCACAAGACTTAGAGAATGAATTTATGGTTAGCAGGGTGGGGCGGGGGGAGGGATAGTTAGGGAGTTTGGGATTGACAGGTACACCCTGCTGTATTTAAAATGGATAACCAGCAAGGACCTACTGCATAGCACAGAGAACTCCGCTCGGTATTCTGCAGCAACTTAATTGGGAAAAGAATTTGAAGAAGAATAGATACAGGTACCCGTGTAACTGAATCACTTTGCTGTACACCTGAAACTAACACAACAGTGTTAATCAACTATACTCCAATATAAAATATAAAGTTTAAAAAAAAAAGAAGCGCCGTGCAAAGCCGCTGGAGGGTTTGAGGCAGGGGAGCGACAGAATCTGATTAATTATCTTTCAGTTGGGAACAGCGGTACAGAGAGGATGCTGGCAAAGGCAGCAGGTTGACTAGGAACTGGAATGTCAGCCAGTTAGTTACTCTGCCTACTAGAAAATAATCAAATGAAAAAGCTCTCAAAATATTCTGATTTAAATTTTCTGGCTCAAATAGTGAGGGCCTATTGTGTTTCAAAATAAATCCAGAGAAACACTGTGTGGCAGCCCGCCTGGGCCTCCCACTCTTATTCATATGCCTTCTGAGATTTATCTATTGGCTTTTGCACAATTGATTTAAAGTCACCCGCCCAGAACTGGGCTCACAATCTCCATTTCCAGACCCACCTCTGACTTCCTGGGGTTGTTTCTTTTCCCTCCTTTTCCAATTCTTAGTTAATAGCACCACCATTCGTTGGTCAGGACAAGCCATTTTTTTTTTTTTCCTTTTCTGCCTTGTCCAATCAGTCAGCAATGACTTCCTAAACAGTTCTCCGTCCATATTCACTTATTCATGTCCCCTTCCCATCTGTTCAGATGTTAGCCCACTAGCATAGTTGGTGAGCCAGCATGGACTGATGTATCTAGAATACAAATCTGACCAGTGAACGTGTTGTCATAGAGGCCTCTTCTAATGGCTTAAGCCAACAGATAGGTTGACGGTAGAACTTCAGGTGGAGACACAAGTCCCAGGTAGAGAGCCTTTGCTGTTTCTCTGGGCATGTTTTCCCTCTAATATCTCAGGTCGAATCCATAGGCAAACTGGGCGCTTCCTCCAAAATATCCAGAATCCTATGGCTTCTCACAGTCTTCGCAGCTGCCCCTCGGTCCCGTCCACCTACTCTCTCTGCCTGGATCGTGCAGCAGGTTCCTAACTGGTCTCCCAGCTCAGCCCCACGCCCCCTCAGCCAAAGCGATCCCAATTCAGACTCCTCTAATGGTTTCCCATTTCACTCAGAGTCAGAAGCCAATCCACGGAAGGGCCTCCGAGCCCCCCAGTGGGACCCCTGGCCCGCGCTCTCACTCAGATCTGCCTCCTGTTCCTCCCCACGTGCCCACCCTCCCCCGGCTCGCCGGCCCCTCTGGCTGGTCCCCCATACGCCAAACAAGCCCCGGCCTCAGAGTGTTTTCATGACCTCTGCCCGGAACATTCTTCCCTGGGTATCAAAGCTTTACTGTCTCACCTCTTTCAGTCCCCTGCTCAGGTGTCCCCTTATCAAAGAAGTCTTCCTGATGGTGCTCTAGAAAACGGCAACCTCCGTACCTCGGAGGCCGCTGTAGCCTTCTTACCCTACTTCATTTGTATGCATAGCATTTAAGAACACTTAACAAAGGATGTAGTTGTTTCTTGTCTGTTCTTCCATGAGGAGAGAGGCCCTGTGCTGTTCACACTGTGTTTCCACTGATTTAGAACAGTGCTCAGCACAGAGAGAAGCTTCACTTTTCGAATAAATCAATATCACCTCGGCAATTGCCACCTCTTGCCTCCAAGTCAGGTAAATTCTGGTTGCAGTCTGATACTGTTGCACCATGTTCTAGAACGAGATCAGCGCCTAAGGTGTAGTGTGCGGGGGATGGGTGGGTGTGTTGGAGTAGAAGTGGTGGAGTACCTGCCTTATGACTCCGCCTTCCTCCATCCCTGCCCTCACTCTCTTGGGCTTCGGAGGAAGCTTCCTTTGGAGGCCCGCCTGGGCCTCTTGCCTGCAGTGTCTGCTCTCTAGCACCATCCAGCCCCGAAAACCTTACTCTTGGCTGTTCTCCCCTCTCTGCCTTATTCCTCCACAGTACCCGCGGCACCACTCAGAAAATATCAAGGCAACACTTGATATTTAGGTCTAATCTTTTACCCTTCCTTTGTCCAGATGCTACTTATCCAGCACAGTAGGCGGTGTGGTATGACAGTTAAGCATTCAGGCTGGTTCTGGGCTACCTGGATTCAAACTGGGTTGCATCACTTAGAGTTTTCATGACCTTGAACAGACTTTTAGCCCCCCTAAGCTAAGGGGCAGCGACTTACAGATTAGGGAAACAGCACCAGCTTCTGGGGTTACGATGAAGATCAAAGCCAATCATTCTTTAATATGTTTGCAAAACCTAGTTCCAACGTAGAGAAAAAGTCAGGCAAATGTTCGCCATCGTTTTCATTAACATTTCTTTTAAATGGGCCTCTTTAAGAAAACTCAAATTGCTCTTCTTTCTCAGAAAACCGCGTGTCTTTTAATTACCATTTTATTCAACTTCCTGTGTATTAAGGCCTTATCTTGATGCAGTTATCAACTCATCCAGGTCTTATTAACGTACGTGTATAAAATAAATAAATACTGCTTGCGTGTAGAAATACTATATTTATCCACCCTCCTCTCAGCATTTCCCACTCCCTTCCCTGCTTTATTTTCCTGGTTAGCACACATATCTGCCTGATAGATACACCAGGAATTACTGTTTATCTTTAAAGCTCCATGGAGGGAGGAATGCATCTTCAAATTAAGGAAATTTCCAACTAAACGCAAGTAGAGAAAATAGCATAATGAACCCCCAGGTACCCATCTTCCAGATTCAACAATTATAAACATTTTGCCAATCTTGTTTCATCTGTTTCCCCATGAACCCCTTTCCCCAACTTTGAAGTAGTAAAAGCAAATCCCAGATGTCATGTTACTGTACCCATAAATATTTCAATATGCATTTCCATCAGATAAGAACACACTTTTCCATGTCACCACCACACAATTAATACACCTAATAAAAATAATAGGGCTTCCCTGGTGGTGCAGTGGTTGACAGTCTGCCTGCCGATGCAGGGGACACGGGTTCGTGCCCCGGTCCGGGAGGATCCCACGTGCCGCGGAGCGGCTGGGCCCGTGAGCCGTGGCCGCTGAGCCTGCGCGTCCGGAGCCTGTGCCCCGCAATGGGAGAGGCCGCAACAGAGGGAGGCCCGCGTACCACCAAAAAAAAAAAAAAAAAATAATAGTAGTTCCCTAATGTCAACTCTTTCTCTGTCCATAGTCAAATTTCCATCAGAGCTGGAGTTTTTTGGCCTGTTTTGTTCACTGCCACATCCCAAGTACATAAGACACACTGTAATATTTAAATGAATGCGTGGCTAAGTTGTGTTCTGAAATTTCATTTTTGGAAGACAATTCCATAAAAATATGATAAATGGTGATTGTGATCTCGGGCTAATAAAAGAAAGCCCGCTTGACTCATAATGTCAATGTCTTTTAATGAGCAGATACCTTTGGAGTTCTAACTTGGGATAGGTTGTCTTTGAACCTGCCTCTCTTGCCTCAGAGGAGTCTGAAATTCCACTCCTCCTCCCTTTTTGAACAGGAAATGAAGTTAGCATGGTTCATATTTTTAGAGTTGAATGGACTGCCTTTTGAATATGAACTGTGTTACTTATCAGCTATTTTTTCTTTCATAAAATGGAGGAGAATTGTAACTACTGTACAGGGTAGTTATGAACCTGTAGTGGATAAACTGTTTAACAGTACTTGGCCTATAGCAGCTGTTTAATGGACAGTTGTGCTCTCTCTTGTTGCAAGCCACTGTCATTGGCAATTTCCAAGGTGAGAGTTCCCAAGCCAGGGGGGAAAGGCCCCCAGAGGCTGCTTGGAGGCAAGGGGCTACCAAGCAGAAGCTGGCTCTCCACAGTGCTGCCTTCCCAGGCCTCCCTGGCCCTCCATCCAGACTCTCTCTCTGTCTCTCTCTCTCTCTCTTTCTGTCCAGATTGGCTCTTCAGTTTTTCTTGCTTTCGCTGTGGTCTACTGTGCAATGGCAAAGCACTGTTTTGGTTTTACTTCTGGGCAGTACTGCTGCCCTTTTGAGGGTCAATTTGAAGAGCTTTAACTTCTAATGACACTTTAAAAAATCCTCATAATGCTACCTTCTCTTTTGAGTAAACACTAGACAAAAATAGTTCCATAAAACTCAGGTTTTGTGCTCTGCTGTCACTGTAGATGGTTGTATGACCTCTCCAAAATTAGAGCTCTATTTCTACCAACCCCTGAATGAATGACTGGGTCACACTTTAGATGCCCATCTAAGTAAGATTACTGTCAGGCACCTCAGGGTCCCTAATAAGTTCTGAGGTCAGAACCAGTCTTGTCACTCACACATGACTTCTCACACTAGGTTTAGATGCACGGTTAGTCTTCCTCTCCATCATTGGTCTGACACATGGAAGGCCCTTCTCAATTTCATGATTTGAAGGAGTTGCCCTCCATTTCCAAGACCACACCTTGTTCTGAGACAGATTAGCCTGGAATTTGAGGTGAATAAAGCTTTGGATAACCTATAACCTCAGCAAAGCTCAGTCCCTTTCCACAGCACAGAGGGTTTCAAAGCATTAGCTCTAACTCTGATAGTTTTGTACCCGAACATACACCCTTGAGCCCTTTTCTGCATGACACGTCTGGGTCCCCTCCCCTCCAACGAACCCCCGAGTCCACGCAGAGTTCTCTTTGCTCTGACTTGGCCTCCTTCACCCCTCTGAAAGCTGCCATCTGCTTTATTTCCCTTCCTCCTCCATCACAGCCCCTTCTTCCTTCTAAATCTCCCCAATGGAAGTCTGGAAATATGCGTATACTTAAATTCTCACAACAGGAAAAATAATACAGTTGTAAATTCACAGAGGCTAGAATTTTTTGTGAGAAGAAACAGACTGAAGAGGGATTACAGTGAGGGAAGTCTGCTATAAGGAACAGAGGGGAAATTCTAAATAAGGACCAAGGAGACTGGAAGGGGCAGGGCATCTGGGCAGCAGGTATGGGGAGAATGAAAGGCAGTGTGAGGGCTAGGGTGGTGGTCGTGAAGCTTTACCTCTGGTTCCCATTTGCCTCCTGTCTTGTAGTTCCCTGTTGTACCAAGGAAGTACTGACTAGCTCAGGCAATGCTCCAGAGGCTTTGCATGTATTTACTAATTTCATGCGCACAAGCACTTTGAATATGTGCAGTCATTCCCATTTCATAGATGAGGAAACTGAGGTGTAAAAACAGTTAGATAACTTGTCCAAAGACACTCAGCTAATCGATGGCAGCCTCGGATCTGCACCCAACAGACTGGCTTCAGATCTCACGCTCATAGTACACTTGGGGTATGAGTTAGGATTGGGCTCGGCCGCAAGGGAGGGGGTTGGGGGACACACAAGACTTACAGGACTGAGTAGGTCCAAGACTAGTAGGGAGCTCTCTACTCATAGGGACCCAAACTCCCTCTATCTTGTTGTCCTGAGAGATGTCATCTTCATTATGGGTGGCTATATGTGGTCGGCCCTCCGTATCCCCAGGTATCGCATCTGCAGATTCAGCCAACCGAAGATCAAGGTTGGTTGGCTGAATCCGCGGACGCGAAACCTGTGAATTCAAAACACGTGGATATGGAGCGCTGATTATATTTAATGTACCGCACCATTTTATACAAGGAACTTGAGCCTCCTGGGATTTTGGCATCTACGGGGGCCTCCTGGAACCAACCTCCCGATAATGCTGAGGGACAACTGTACCTAGTTAAAATTAAGGGTTGCGTTATTGTTGAAAAAAAGAGTGGCAGGTTGGGATACAACTCCCTTGATAAGAGAAAAGGAAGATGACATTGCAAGGTGTGCTGTTCCAGAGGGAAGGAGTACCAGCAGCCAGAGTCTCTGAACTGTACTGCTTGAGTGCCTTGAAAAGCTGTGGCTCATGGTAGCTACTAAAGTATTTGATTGACTCTTCGGGTGTCTTCTCTAAAGGGAAAAAAAAAAAAAAAAGTTTAACATCTGGTGGGATGCCCCACTTAATTACAAATAAATATTACATGCTAGTGTTTGATTAACAACTGGGCATTTCCAACAAACATTTCATCCTGGCAAGGGCTGTTTACTAACAGAAGGTCAGAAGCAGTCTCCTCTGGAGAGGAAACTTCTAAAGATGCTAATCATCATAGGATGTCAGTCATTCATGGTGACATTAGGAAACAGCTGAAAACTGATAAGGTCTACTTGCCTCCTTCAGTTTAATGTCTTGTAAGAACTTGCTTTTCTGTCGAAGAGTTGTACTAGTCAGACTCTCGCTTGAAGGGCTCCACATTTGGACTGAATTAATTAATCAAAGAACTGATTGCGATTGCAGTATTCTCAATCTACTGTGATAGAAAAAAAATTGATAAATGTGAAGTTCTAGAATTAAGACCTATGTTGAGGGAGGAATGGTTTAAACGTTAGTGAGAGGATTAGAAAGAAAATCAAGAACTTGGGTAACAAAGTTTTTTACCAAGATTAAGCATTTGAAGAAGTGTAGTTGCGTTAAACTGTATATTTTTCAGAAATTTAGATTCTGTGAATTTTCCTCTATTGCATGTTCCCAGAGAATTACAGGAAATCCTTTCTAACAGGGTATCCTGAGTTGGAGGGTTTGTTAAGTCAAAAAAACACTCATTTGGTGGTATGCTTCTGGTGAAGATTATAGAATCCATTATGCTTCACTGAATTTGAAGAACTACAATCACTTTAATCACACTTGTTTTCACGGTGGCCCGGAGAAGAATTAAGAGACTTCCTTTTTCAAAAGTTTTTGCTAAGACAGCGCTTTTATTCTCCAGTTGAGTCAACAGCATTGTCTTCTATTGGAATTCCAAAATCAGACTTGATGTCCTAGTGAAATTTAAAAGTAAATTGATGAGAAGTAATTAACCAGTTAATTACTAGGGTGACAAAATAAACTTGTGCTTTAAAAGTGTTTTAACTACTCAAATGGCTGGGGACTTTCAGAAGAAGGCTATTGGTTAATGTGAAGCCTTGGTAGTACAGAACTCGAAGTCTCCTTGGCAACGTTTCCCGTAGAACTCAGTAAGGTTTAGGTCTAACTTGAGATGCCCAAGAAAATTAAGAACAGTGATGCTGTTGGTGAGTGGAGAATAAAGCTGCCAACTGGTGTGGGTGCCCTTGTGAGGCCAAGCTGCAGAGCATTCACCAGGGTTTATAAATGCAAAGGATTTCCTTCTATTCTCTGAGGTCGTTTGACAGACAAATGATTGCAGCTTTTTGATGGGCATATCAGCCAGCATTGTCTTGAGGAGGGCCTGGGGTGTGGGAACAGGTCTTAAGGGGCGATAGAAAGAGAATATGGTGTGTGCTGGTAAATGTTTAACGACCTATGGGGTAGGTAGCTGTGTGTGTGTGTGTGTGTGTGTGTGTGTGTGTGTGTGTGTACACACAGGAGACATACATATACATATGTACATATAAGTTTATAACAAATTGTAGTAATATAAAGAATGAATAGCACGTAATGTGCAAATAATAAAAATCGATTCTCATAGAATGCTTTTGTTGACGTTTGCTGAGCTTCTTATATTCATAACCAACCTATAATAAGTGAATTTAGTCTCAACATTAATGTTTGTTAGATATTTTCTATGACATTAATATGACAAAAGTGAAACAATGAAGATGTATGTCAGAGCTTCACACTTTCGTCAGTGACATGAGACTCCTCTGCTGAATTGAATGCTGGATAACTGTTTCCCACAAGCCATGAGACGAGGCCAAAGGAAAAAAAAAAAAGAAAAAAGACAGACAGTAGAAGAAACTGTGGAAAGTAAAAAACAGTTTAGACTTGCTCTGGGGACAGAGCCTAGAACTTTTGCCTCAAGTGATGACTTTTCTCAAAATTCTACCTATTGAGAGATGCATGTTTGTTAAAGATGGTGGGGGGGCGGGTTCAAGGGTCATCTCTACTCTGTGCTCAGGGTCCCTTTGCACAACCTCAGCACTCCTGCTTGCTATCCTCTCCCACCTGCCCTCTTTCCCATTCTCTCCTCTTCTGCCCTGGTAGAGAGTTTCCCAGCTTTCTCCACCTTTGCATCTGCTCAGAGCCATCACTCGTCTCGGCAAAGGAACTTCAGAATTCATACTCCCTTAGAGAGCCACAGACGATTGTAAAAACAGACCTATTTTCCTGACACATTTTCATTTGAATTAATTCATTGTTAATTAATTAATATCCATTAACGTTAAATTAGTTCAGCTTTATTCCTAATAACCCACTGAGCCCCTCTATACTAAGGGAGAGGATGACAAAGTGGAAAGGAAGGCAGTTTTGGAGCAGGGAGCCTTTGAGGACCTAAGGGCGGCTTTTACGGAGCAGGTGGAGAGGTAAAGAAAATAAAATGCATGCTTCTAGATGCTTTCTTTCTTCAGACATGAAGGAAGAAATGTTCTTTTTTTTCCCTCCCACTTGCCCACAGCTCCAGAGACCCAGGGCTCAGAAACACTCCCATTTGCTGCTTGGACCGCTTATAGTTTTTGGCATAAATTGATTTCTTTTTCCCAAAAGATGTGTTTTGAGTTGAGGAGGGTGTTTCTGCAGCATTAACACATTTAAGCTGCTGTATTGAGATTAACACTGATACTTACACGGCTGTGTCTTCTCTATAAATGCCACATTTATTCGATCACAATCACACAGTCATCTTTATATTTTTAATTGTATTTATTTGGGGGGTCTTTATTTGTGTTTACTTTTGTTGTTTATTTTATTGTGTGCGTTTTTATAATTTTATTGCGTTTTTAATCGGAAAAGGGATTTTTGTATGTGTGAAGGGAAAGAAAAACACCGATTCCAGTTGGCTCATTAGAAATAGTTCTAGACCTGTATTCCTCAAAGTTGTAGCCTGGCCATGGGCAGGAAGCCCCAGATGTGGGTGGCCCGCCTGTATTCTCCCCGCAGGAAGACGGCCTGACTCAGTGGGCCTCCAGCTCTGCCAGCTCCTGGCCATACCCAGGCCAGACCAGGCAGGTCCTGATTTCTCAGGAGATTGCTGCAGCCTCCAGGCCTGTCCTTTGTCCCCTCAGACCCCTTCAGTATTTGTGCAAGCAGGGAAGGGCTCTGTGTAAACACTGTCACTCCCTCTCTGACAGCTGGGCACTCCACACCCTCTTAATTCAAGTCGGGGTGAAAAGAGCCAATTGTGTGTTCTGTTTTGCTTATCTTTTAAATTGCAGGATCTTTTTGACTGACTAAGCTTTTTTTTTTTTTTTAAGTTGTCTAGACTTCTGCTGTAATGAGGAGTGAGTGTGTGTGTGTGTGTGTGTGTGTGTGTGTGTGTGTGTGTGTGTGTTCATTCAGTAAATGTCTGTGTGCCTCTTCTGTGCCAGGCATCCTTTATTTGCTGTGTAGGCACTTAGGGTACAAGGGTGAACAAAACTGAGGACCTGCCCTCTTGAAGTTTGCATTCTCTGCAGGTGACAGATATCAATAAGTAAACATCAAATGTTATCAGTATTGACCAGTGCAATGAAGAAGAGTCAGGCCAGGGTAACAGGGTAGAAAAGGAACTCGGATTGGGGAGGGAGGGCACTTTTTCTTATCGTTAACCCAGATATATCTCATCTGTGGATGTTAAAAGTGGTAGCCAGAAGTAAATAAAACTGCCATTTATCCTGTCTGTGTAAAAGGAAAAGAAAAACATCCAGCTTCTCTTTCTTGGGTTGAATCTCCAAGGTTCCTGACTTCAGTTTCTGGGCCTCAGTTTCCTAATGTTAAGCTGCAAATTTAGTAACCGGCTCCTGGAGCTGTTGCAAAGAGTAACATGGAGTTAGTGCTTGTGACGGGCTTAGAACAAGGCCTGGCGCGCAGGAAGTCCTTGAACGGTAGCGCTGATACTGTACAATAACGGTACACGTGAGGATCTAGCACTTGTGCCAGGAGGCTGTGTTCCAGAAGGTCAGGATGTAGAGCTGCTGCTTTGCGGGGCAAGCAGTAAGTGAGGAACCTCAGCTTCCCTCTTTGTAAAATGGGATCCTCTTAGGCCACTAGCCTCAGAGGGTTTTGTTGTGCAAATCAGTTTAAAGAACGTGAGAGCACGGTTTGAAAACTGGGAAATACTATTGGAAATACCACTACAGATGGTGGTACTCATAGGGCCCAAAATAACCCATGTAAAGTCTCTAAATATAAGTGCTATCAAAATACACATCGTAATTATTTATGCTACACATCATGTCCTCCTTCCTTTATGATGCTTTCCCTTTAGGTGACATCTCGTCTCTGGAACACCCTATAATTCACTACGTGGTGGCATCGGTAATGCCTTATCACATTGTGCTCAGGTCCAGTTGTGTTATTAGTGCAGATGACCTTGAGCACATTGGAATCCGACTCACATCTGAGCCTCTCTTTCCCTTACTGGTCCCTCACACGACCCCCTTCCCTGAGAACTCTGTCCACCTCTGGGGTCTGCTTGGTTATGTCATCCTGCACTTCACATTATACCAGGTGGAAGGAAGCAGAAAGCCGAATGAGAATGTCATACTGTGAGATATCAGAAGTATACTGTTGTTAAATGAGTGAATCTCAATAAAAGCAAAAATGTTATATGAATATTTATTATATATGTGTAAAGCACTCTTCCAGATGCTGTATGGTAAGTGGTAGTTTTAGCCCCAAGACAGAGTTATAGTTTGTTATCCTATGTACAGTAACAAAGAGGAAGCATTCCCAGTGACAGACTTCGTTGGAAATGGCAGAAATCAGAGTAACTGGAGCCACCGGGCCGTGTCCCAGTGCAGGGGCAGCGTGGAGGGGCACCCATCCTGTGCCCTGTCTCCCCACCTCACCCCACCCCCGTGGGGCAGTCTTTGGTGCCGGAGCTTCTCAGAGAGCACTGAGCTACCTCAAGAATTCTCCCCGCCTTCTCCGGGCCACTGTTCTTGAGCCAGGTGACTCAGCGGGACCCACCAAGGAGATGCACACCCCTCACCAGCTCGCCTCTCCCCGGGGTGGAGTCCATAAGACCCTCTCGCCTCGTCCCCTCCAGACAGGTTTTGTTAAAGGGAGATGTTCCCAGAAACTGTGTTATTGGAGGTTCATTGTAAGCCATGCACATGGGGTTTTACCACCACAGGAAGCTGGAGGCTTTTTCCTAAAATCGGAATAAGAAATCAGCGAAAGTTAGTTCAGTACCGCCTAAGTGCCTAAAAGTGTGTGAGGCCCTACTAGGGGTTAGAAAAACTAAGGGGAATTTTATAGTAACACCCTCACCCTCCTAAGGAGAAAGACCTTGCCAACTGCATTGTTTCAGCGCCTCGGACAGAGAGGAGGTGGCACTTCCTCTTGTTGGCCAATAGATATGGAGTCTTAATTAGCATCTTTTGTTGTTCTTCTGTAGGAAGTGAGTGAGCCAGCTTGCTGAGGCCACTTCTGTCATCTGTTAGGTACGTCAGGGACACGTTCTTGAAGTTTCACTTCTCTTCCTCAACCTCACCGTAGTGTAATTCATCAAGTGACACTGAAGTCACATTTGATGTTATCGTGCCCTAAACCACACACGTGCAGCCAGAGAGAGGAAAACAGATGAGGAGATTTTTTTTTTTTTCATTTTGCAAGTTAAATGACCTTGGGGGGTGGGGGAAGCATCACATAGTTTTGTGAGAGCTTGTGCTGTAGGGCCAATGACAATACCATCTTTGGTAGTACTTCGCGAGGACGTAATCACCGTTCTAAACATTCTTTAGTAAAAAGCATGAGCAGGGCACTTGGGGTTTTGTTCTTAGCTACATTTCCCCCATTCCCCACTCTTTAAAATCATTAGGATCTAGATCAGCAGTCTTCCAAGGATGGTCTAGGGGCCCATAGTGTTGCCTTTTTACTCTCTTCTGTCATGAGGGTGCAGTGGTGTCTTCCAAAGATGACTTGACATACGCTAGCACAACAGACTGAATGCAGAGGGAGGTGGGAGAATCCAGCTGTCTTTGTAAAGCCAGACATTCAAGAGACTTAGAAAACTGTAAAACAATGACACTCTCCTCACGAAATGTTTTTGGGTTAAAAAAATATTATTTTTTCATTAAAATGCGATTTATATGAACATGCCATGGATTTACAATGGCTCTTTTAAAATTAATACATATTTTGAACTTTTTTTAGTTTCTAATATTTATCATATCTCATACGATAAATATTAGAATTCATAACCCACATCATCAAGAGCTCTTTGGGGTTCTCAGTAGTTTTTAAGACTGCAAAAGGAGCCTGAGGAAAGGTTGAGAATCACTGACCTAACCATGGAAGAGTCGGAAAGGTGTGTGTTTCCCTCTTCCTTAGGGAGGGAGCAGGCAGTGCCTCGGAGGGTAAATCCCAGGTGGAACCCCGCAGAGATTGCCTGTACCTGGAGAATTTATTGCAGATTCTCACTCAGCCCTTAGGCCCCTGTGAGAAGACCCTGGCCTCTTCTTCCAGTTCTTTCTCGCATCAGTGCCCTGTTCTCAGCCCTGTGTTACAATGCCTGGGACTCGGGTGCCCCCCTGCTCCTTGCCCTTGGGGTAAGCAGGTCCTGTCACCCCAAGGGACCCCTGCTCAGGAGGACCCTCTCTCCTTCCCCATCGCCTCAGCACCCGAACCTCAACTTTCCTCTTTGCTACGCTCTTTCAAGGAGAAGACAGTGCCCACCTCACAGAGTAGCTGTGGAGAAGTGCGTTCATCTCCAGTGTTCAGCACAGGACCTCACACAAAGTCAGTGCCCGGGTGCTGCCTTCCTTTGCGAAACAAATGATTTAATTCACTTCCGTTCAGATTACAACTCCTGGTGGGTAAAGGTCTTCCGCACTACATAGGGCCTGGAGACCACGTGACTGCTGCGGGACAGTCTCTTTGGAAAAATTCGACCAGGACAGTCTTCGTCTGTGCAAGAAAAGTCGGAAGGCTCTGTTATCATCCTCGTGATTCTTACAAGCATAGTGATCGAGGCTTCATCCTTACTTCAAACAGAAATTTGGGGATTTCTGTTTGGGTGAAGGAATGGGAGGGACATTTACTGAAAACTTTCTATAACCCAGTCACTTTCCATAGTTTTGGTTTCCTTTCTCAGTTGTCACCACAATCAGCCTAACTTCAACAGTGGCAGACAGGGTTAGCTGTGGTCCCCAACGAGGAAATGGAAGGCCAGAAGGAAGGAACTTGCTTTGCACCAAGGACGGAACCCATATTTGGAATCCAGCTTGTCTGAAATAAAAGCGCATAATTTTTCCATAACAACCAAATGTCATGACTGAGCCTTGATTGAACTGTAGATCACAAAGAACGATAACATGTTCTTAAGATAGTATATTAGTTTGCTAGGGCTGCCATAACAAAGTACTACAGACTTGGCCTTAAACAACAGAAATTTATTTTCTCATAGTTCTAGAGGCTAGAAGTCCAAGATCAAGGTGTCAGCAGAGCAGGTTTCATTCTGAGGACTTTCTCCTTGGTTTGCAGACGGCTGTCTTTTCCCTGTATCTTCACATGGTGTTTCATCTGTGTGTGTCTGTCCAAATTTCCTTATCGTATAAGGACAGGAGTCACATTGGATTAGGGCCCACCCTAATGACCTCATTTTAATCTAATTACCTCTTTAAAAACCCTATTTCCGAACACAGTCCCATTGTGAGGTACTGGGGGTTAAGACTTCATCATATGAATCTGGGGAGATATGATTCAGCACATAATAGACAACTGGTTAACTTTGAACATGGTTTGGATGTGAGGCAGTGTTAGGGAACTCTTGTTAATTTTCGTAGATGCAATCATGGATTGTGATCCTACAGGAAAATGTCACTTTGCGGGGAATGCATGATGAAACACATAGGGGTGAGGAGTGATATCTGTGCATTACTTTCAAACAGTTCAACAACCACAAAAAAAGTTGTAAGAGTGATTAAAAAAACTGCAAAAGACACCATAATGGGGACAGACTCAGAGAGAGTGTCTGCAAAGCAAGCAGTAAATGGGTTTTACTGTCCAAAATATATGAGAACTCTTGCAGGTCATTAAAAAAGACCCCAAAAAAGGCCCTTATTTTATTTCCAGGAAGGAAGGGTGTTTAGAAATATTGCATATTTTCCCAAAGAGAGGGTGCTATCCACTCCAGAGGTCTTCAGGCAAAGGTTCAGAGTTCCTTGGCCTGGCTGAGTTTCAGTGTGGCCTTTCCTGAAGGCTAAGGATTGAACACTTTGGCTTTGAGAGATCTGTCCAAGGCCTTGTGACCAAGAGTCAGTTTTGATCTCCTGTGTGTTTCTGTCTGTGAAGGACACTGAGAAGCTGGTTCTGTTCACTGCTTGGTGCTCTTGAGTGAAGGGGAAGCTCCTACAACTGCTGCACCCATGTTAGCTAACTCGCCACTTCAGACCTTGCAGGGCTCAGATGTACCCTGTTGGCAAGGTTTTTTTTTGGTGGGGGGGTTGCTTTTATGTTTTAAGTTTCAGCTATGATACCAGCCAGATATTATGGTATATGCCTAAGATAAGTAAAGCTCTTTGAATAGGTTATCAATTCCATTTCAAAAAGCTCAAAGGCCCAATATCAAAGAATTCAAGCCCATTGGTTAGTATGCTTGAGGAACAATATCCCGTCATTAGGAATAGGTCAGCTTTTATTCTGAAATGCGTGTGTGTGTGTGTGTGTGTGTGTGTGTGTGTGTATGTGTGTGTGGCATTTTTACCCTCAATTTAGGTCAAGGTTATAAAAAACTATTTAAAGTTAAATATCTTTGCACTCAACTGTTAAACTCAGGAAAGCTTATGAATGAAAAGTAGCAAATAAACCATGCTTTGTAGTGAATGGGACGCTTTGAGAGGCAGGGAAGATGGGAAGTCATTGTCTGGACTCTGCGGTGTGGTGAGTTCTTTGTCATAGATCAAGGGGAGAGTTTGCTCCCAGACCCTGTTTCCAGAGAAGTGATATAACAAGTTAAATCAGCAAGTCCATAGCCAGACCTGTTTGTTTATACCATGTCAAATTCTGGACAAAATATTTATATGAAGAATGAAAAATATTTATGTCTTGAAAGACATTGTTGAGGCAGACAGCGATGGAAAGAAAGTTTTTAATCATTTTTCTTCCTGAACTCTATTAGAAGCTACAAAATCTGCTTTGCAATGACTCACACAAGAGAATCAAAGGACGTCATTCTCTCTATCCCTGAATCTCGCTAACATGGCAACAATCTCTTCCAAATTGAAAATTTTTCTTTGTGCAAAAGTAAGGTTATCATGGTTTCTTCCATTAAGAAGAGTGAACATTTCCATGGATTACTGTGGCACAAATTTCAGGAGTGAAGAGAAGGAAACTTGAGCTTACAAATAACAGTGGTCTTTAAAAGCAACAACAACAACACTAGCATCATTTTTGAGAAGAAAACTTAAACATCTGGTTTCCTTCTGGGAAGTGGCACTGTTTTTTTGACCTTCATCTTTAAAAAAAAAAAGTCTTTACTAGTCTAGTCTGCATGTATGAAGTTAAAACAATTACTACATATCTGAAAAATCCAACATTGGCAGATTGATTTTGTTTATTAGGATTACAGGGTTAACAAAATTGGATATACATGTGTCCTGCCTGGCAAACTGAATGTAAATATCTCTGTCAACATACGCTTGCCACAATTAGAAAAGACTTCCACGCACTATTGCCGTGAGCGTTACTGGAGGAATTCGTTGCCATCTGCCATCATCAGGAACGTAAATCCCAGATTACATAGATAATAAACAATTGCTGCTTTGTTGCCTTCCAAACGTGGTGCTGGGCGATAGGCAGGGAGTTTTATGGAATGCAGGCTTTATTCCATGTTTTAAGAACAGATACAGGCCTCCATTAATATTTATTTTTAATGATACCCTTGTAACCACATGATAATGGGATTTTTAAATAGAACCCGTTCTGGTACAGAATTGCAAATTTAACTAGTCTGATGTCCGACATATGGGAAACAGGCTGAACCCAAAGTAAATGTTTTAAAGGTTTGGTAATACTGGAATGATTGTCTGAGGAAATGCTGTATCTGTAGTAAAATTGAGCAATTAAGCCATGATTTAAGCATTTGAACTCCCACTTTTAGAGGTTTGAAATGTAATGTGTTTCAGGTTGTTTTCTGCTCTGAGTGGGATTTTCCTGTTTTACTGTAAATTGCCACTGCTGTTTAATATGTGTATATTTTTCTTGGTATAAACTTCAAAAGGGATGTTGACCTAGTAGAAAACTCCTCGCCTGAAGAATAGCATAAAGTAGCCACTTTCCACACATAGCACTTCAATCCTGGTTTCTCTTTAGATTCCTTTGAGATCAATTTTCAAAGAGTCCTTAGCAAATGGACATTTGTTTGGGGGATGGTGTGCAGGTAGGAAAACACACATACACACATACCTGTCCCTGCCCTGCTATGTTATACCCTCTCTATCTAGATTATGTATTAACTTGACCCAGTCAGACAGACTTGGGGTTGAATTCATTTAGTTCGATAGAGTTGGTTAATATTCTGCCCCTACTACTAATGGTCCTATAATCTAGCAGAGAGGATAAGATGATTGCATAACCATTGAATTATTCTGTAGAATAAGAATCTTCGCTGTAATGATATCCCCAGGTGACTCACAGGCACATAAGGTTAAGAAGTCTGTCCAGGGCTTCCCTGGTGGTGCAAGTGGTTGAGAGTCCGCCTGCCGATGCAGGGGACGCGGGTTCGTGCCCCGGTCCGGGAGGATCCCACATGCCCCGGAGCGGCTGGGCCCGGGAGCCATGGCCGCTGAGCCTGCGGGTCCGGAGCCCGTGCTCCGCAACGGGAGAGGCCACAGCGGTGAGAGGCCCATGTACCGCAAAAAAAAAAAAAAAGAAGTTCTGTCCAGATGACAAGTGGTGATGTGGCACCATCACCCCTGTGCAGGTGATGAGGCCTCAAAGTGGACTGGAAATCAATGGAAATGGAGAAGCTCCCCTAAGAGAAAGCATACGTGTGCGTGTGTGTGTGTGTGTGTGTGTGTGTGTATACACGTGCTTGTACCCACATACTGGGGGTGCGGGGGGACCTGCTGAGAGCTTGATAGAGAGGAAAATGAGGATATTAGCCTGAGAGATTAAACTGATGTTGACTATGGTGGAGAAGCTGACCAGGGAGCCAGTTTGGATGTGAAGGGTAGGAGTCCCCAGACCAGTTCCAGACTTGTGATGACGTCTCAGTACATCCAGGCAGTGTGTACTCGGGACAGTTTGAAATAAAGGGTTGAGCACAGGGACACACTGCTGCTTGGAGTACAGGTTCCTGAAAGCCATCTGACAATGCGTATCAGGCCTCAAAGGTCCATACCCTTTCACCCAGTAATTCTATTTTCAGGATTATACCCTAAAGAAATAAGCCTTTCTGTATACCTGATTATATGCAAGCTTTTACACAGCTGCAATAAACAACCTAAGGGGCTTCCCTGGTGGCTCAGTGGTTGAGAGTCTGCCTGCCGATGCAGGGGACGCGGGTTCGTGCCCCGGTCCGGGAAGATCCCACATGCTGCAGAGCGGCTGGACCCGTGAGCCATGGCCGCTGAGCCTGCGCGTCCGGAGCCTGTGCTCCGCAACGGGAGAGGCCACAGCAGTGAGAGGCCCTCGTACCACAAAAAAAAAAAATAATAATAAACAACCTAAATTTCAACAGTAAAGGACTGAGTAATTTATGGTATACTCATCCAAGGGACTATTGCGTGTAATTAAGATTTCCCAAGATTTTATCAATGATAAAAGTAAAATGCTTAAGACATGTGAGAAAGGAGAGGATAAAAGCAATGTGGAATAACCTACTTAAAAAAAAAAGTCAGTACTGCATAGAATAGAAAGGCAGGAAATTAGATCAAAATAGTAATACTAATAATAGTTATCTTTTGGCTTTTTGACACTTCGATTTTTTTCTTTTTTTTCTTTTTTGGCCACGCTGAGCAGCATGTGGGATCTTAATTCCCCGACCAGGGATGGAACCCGTACCCCCTGCAGTGGAAGCTCAGAGTCTTAATCACTGGACTGCCAGGGAAGTCCTGACACTTTGATTTTTATTTTATTTATACTTTCCTGTATTTTTCAGGATTTTCACGATGTCTACAATCAGAAAAAAATTGTTTTATTTGTCAAGTAAAAATTGAGGATACTTATCCAGGCAGCCTCTTCCCAGCCAGAGCGGTTGAGGACATAGGCTATTTGAAGGGTTCACAGATGAGACCATTCTTTATATTGGACCAGTAGTGGCCACCGAGTTCTCTTCAAAGCAGTCTCTACCTTGTTCAGCTGGGAGGTGAAGAGAAGTATGGTACTCAGGGTACAGGTCCTGGTTAGGACCTTGGCTTTACTCTGGGTGTGACGGGAAGCCACTGGAGGGCTCTGAAGCTGGGAGTGCCATGATCTTGCACATGGGCAGAATTGCTCTGGCTCCTGTGTGTAGAATCAGCACTGGAGAAGACGAGCGTGCACAGATAGATCAGTGAGTAGGAGGCTTGTCACAGTCCAGATGAGGGATGATGGGGTGGGAGCTGCAGAGTTGGTGGACTGTGGTTGGATACCTGCTGAGAGTGGGCCCACTGAGGTTTGTGGACGGCTTACTTGTGGGACATTGGAAAGAAAAGGGTGAAAGATGAAGCCAAGGACGTTAGCCTGAACATCTGAGTGCATTTTGGCATCATTTGCTGAGGTGAGAAACACAGGGGGGAAAGCAGGTTAGCAAGGATGAGAAATTAGGAGTCTGTGGTCAGGCTGGATCTCGAAAAGGCATCTCAGCTTTAAGTGGTGATGCCCGGCAGACACCTGCGTGTGTGAATCTGGTGTTCAGGAGGGGGGTCTGGGTAGAAGATGTGCACCCGGAAACCATCAGCAAATCAATGGTATTTACAATCATGGGGCTGGGAAAGCTCTCTTACAGAGAAAGTGTAGACAGAGAAAAGGCCAGAAGGCAGATCCTGGGGCATCCCAGCACTTAAAGGATGGATGAGGAGAAAGACCCAGCCCAGGACACTGGGAAGGAGCAGCCAGTAGGGGAGGAAAGCCAGGAGTCCTGCCTCTCAGAAGCCAAGTGGAGAAGGCCTAACGCAATGGCTGCAAAGTCATTTGCACATGAGCCACCATTTGCAGCAAGACTTCTAGGAAAATACAAGCTCTAAGTGTGCATTTCAGGATACTTCTTCCCCTGCTACAACGGATTCAGGGCATCCTTTCCTCTTGCCAACAGCCACCCCCGACTTGGCTAGCAGGAGTATTACCGAGGCTTCCGAGCATGGCCGGAGGCTCCTGAAGAAGGGAATGAAGGGTTGAATCGGGCTGGTCAGAAGAAGAGGATTTGGACTGCTGGAGGGGGTATAAGGGGGAACCGAACTTTGTGGGAGTCAGTTTCCTGCCAGGGCTTCTCAGCCCCAGTGCTTTCTCTGCCACTGCCACCAGGCTGTCCACCAGAGTTCCCTGCTCTCTGGCCTACTGAGCATGGGAACAGTCTCACAAGTGTGCAGCATTTCTGACATTTTCTGAAGCGTTCTTGGTGCAAGTAGCAAAACGTCCACAGTTTAAAGTTCTCTCCTGGACTTCTCTGGTGGCGAAGTGGTTAAGAATCCGCCTGCCAATGCAGGGGACATGGGTTTGAGCCCTGTTATGAGAAGATCCCACATATCGCGGAACAACTAAGCCCGTGCACCACAACTGCTGAGCCTGAGTGCCACAACTACTGAAGCCCGCCTAGAGCCCGTGCTCCGCAACAAGAGAAGCCACCACAGTGAGAAGCCCGCGCACCGCAATGAAGAGTAGCCCCCGCTCACCGCAACTAGAGGAAGCCTGAGCGCAGCAACGAAGACCCAACACAGCCAAAAATAAATAAATAAATAAATTTATAAAATTAAAAAAAATAAAGTTCTCTCCTAAGAAATTGTTACAATGCTCAGTTGAAAAAAAAAAAGTCAGAGTACACTAAATTGTTTACTCTTCATTCTCCATTATAAACAAACAAAGCGGCAAGACTAGAAGGCAAGTACCACTGTTTTGTAGCCATGATCCTCTCTGAGTTATAAGTGGTGCTTCTTCCTTGCTTTCCTTTACTCTCTAGACTTTTTTACAGTGGGCATCTATTACTTTTATAACTACAGAAAAGTATATTTAAAGATTTCTTGGGAATTCCCTGGTGGTCCAGTGGTTAGGACTCGGTGCTTTCAATGCGAGGGCCCGGGTTCAATCCCTGGTCGGGGAACTGAGATCCCGCAAGCTGCACGGTGAGGCCAAAACAAAAAGGAAAAAGAAAAAAAAGAAGAAGAGATTTCTTCCAAAGTTCAGTACACTTTAACAATCCTCCCTGGCAAGTTGGGTACCCAGACGGCTGCTCTCAGAGTCTCAGGTGCTGCAGTGGACGGTCAGACTTGGGGTAGCCTGAACGTGAGGCACAGGCGGGAGTGGGGGGAGAAAAGAGCTGAAGCTACCGCTCAGACCCCCTAGGCCCACAGGCGAGTGCTGCCCGGGATGGCCAGGCTCTCTTTCCTTGCTTCTCTGCCCTCTCCCTCCATACCTTGCTCCCAACAGGGTGGCCGGGGCACATACCACTGTTCGAGAAGGTAGTCCAGGAGCCATCACATGTTAGGGACTAATGTGCACTTTCTCTCTGGGTCTCCCGGTAGCCCTGTGAGGAAGGCAAGAAGGGTACTGTTGTTCCTCAGTTAGTTAGCAGGAAGCTGATGTCTGAGGGGTTGCAACTCTAGCAAATTCCATAGCGGGGACCAGAAAACTCTGAACCCTTGTTTCCCTACACCAGTCAACGATGGTTTTCAAATTTTTTTAAACCATAACATCTATGTGGAAACAAAATTTTATATGGAAAGTGTATATGGATATGAAAAAGATAAAATTGAACTGCTCGGAACAGGAGTGAAGAGTAAGGACACCCCCCTCTCCCCATAGGGAAGGGGTGTGCGTGGTGGGGGAGGGACTCTTTATTGCCATGCTCGAGGAGCAAAGATGGAAACCCACTGGCTCAACCTGTTCTGAGCCATGAGGGATGGAAAGAAAAAAATCAGCCAGCAAAGGGCATGGAGAAGATAGCAGAACCCTGGGAGTGCTTTAGGCAAGTTCAGTATAAGAGAAGTCGGGAGGAAACTTCCACGAAGCTTAGTGCTGTTAAATGTTACAGAGAGAGAGACAAGATGATTGACCCCAAGTAAGAGCTGAACTTGCGGCAAGAGAAGAAGAATTTCTGGAGTGGGAAGCAAGTGAATCTGCACACGGGAACTGACTCATAAGAAGTGTGTGGACTGAAAATTCTCTGCTTGTTCAGCATTTTTCTTTTAAAAAGAACAGAAACAGGACTAGCTAGAAGGGTGAGCAGGCATTGAAAGAGTATGGCCTGAGCCTTATTTAGGAAATGAAGAGAAAGGAACTCATGGTGAGGGCAAGATGAGGGACTGATGAGGGTAAAAGGGGAGATGAGAAAGATGTGCATTTCTACTGCAGGGTCCGCTTTCTGACTCACTTTACTGAAGAGAGAAACCCCTTCCTTTGAGAATGCATGTGAGGAAAATTGGAGGATCTGTTTGTTAAGGTGAAGTGCAGGGAGCTCAGCTGATGGTCGCCATCTTCCCTGAAGTCAGAGGTGGACGTGTTCGTAGAAAATGGGTGTGGAAGGGGAGCCATAGACATACGAGGGCTGAGGTTCTACCACATGTTGGGACATCTCGTCCAGCTTTCTTCTGCCAGCTCAGCAGGACAGGATTTATCTTCCTCCCCCCAGCTTGTCATTGGTCACAGCCATCCTTCCCCCTCAACCGCCGTCATCATGGGTCCGGAATCTCAGGCGGGGGGCTGTGTGTGTGTGTGTGTGTGTGTGTGTGTGTGTGTGTGTGTGTGTGTGTGTCTGTGCAGCTAACTCAAAAGTGTCTTCCAAAGCATTGACTATGGGAATCCTTGACTCACGTAGTCCAATCCATTTTTATTGAGCTCCAGATGTGTGCTGAACCCTTTGCCTGTTCCAGCTTCCAAAAGCGATCAGTGTTTAAACTCTCCACTGACTCCGTGGCTCCCTGGCCTCTTTTCCTCCTATAGCCATAAGTCCCTCCCGACACCCTGTCTGTGAAGTGCCCGACGTGTTAATCATTGCCAGTGCTTTGGCCTGAGGCCCCGCTGGATGTCACGATCCCCGGTCTTGAGTGTGGCCTGTGCTGTCACGCTTACCGCTACTGCCTGGGTTCCAGCGGGAGAGAGAACCCGACAAGCCTGCCCAAGGCCATCTCCCAGGGGACCGCCAAGCTTCGGGGCTGTTGCTGCAGGTGTGACACTAGCTGAGGAAGAAGGGAAAGCATCAGGTGCTTCCAAGGGCAGCTTTACAGAGAGTGGAAGGCTTGGGGGTCCATCATGGGCAGCGTGAAGGGGGGTTACTCTTGAGTTCTAGAAAAGAGAGATAGTAGAATTTTGGGCGTGCCTGGGTTTGGGGGTGGGGGTCCATGAGGAAGCTCCATTTCGAGGATCTGATTTGTATCCAGAGGCCACAGATGATGCCCTGTCCTGTGTGGTGAAGTCTGGAGTAGCTTCTCCACTTCTCTCTGCGTAGGAATCACCTGCAGGCTCTGACTGCCTTTCCAGCAGCTCCCAGATGTCCTGCCTGGACCACGCGTTACGTAGCAAGGCTGTGAGGGTGCCCCAGGGTATGGCTGATGGGGGTCTGTGCTGGGAGAGGCTAGGGGCCCTTGATCAGGTTATTTTAGGGTCCTCAGTAGGCAACCTGGTGCTGTCAAGAGTGATGGCTGGAATGGAAGTAAAGAAAGCTGGAAACCCGGGTGCAGAAGATGGGTGGTGCCACCGAGAGACCCTCTGTGGAGACCTGGACCTTCAAAACACACATTCCAAACTGACGTGAGCCTTGTGGGAACTTTTTTAATGGTCGTGTTCTTCTTTGTGCTCGTGATTCTTTTTTGACCGAAAGTCACACAGCGAAGCTAGTTGGCTTCTGTGTGACGATTATTTTAGTGAATAGTAATACTTTTGTCACAAGAGAGTCACCTTATGAGTATAAGGAACTTGTTATTTGCTAGGGAGTGACTTGTGCATCTAGGCTATCAAATGTCCTGAATTTTAGACAGACTGCTTGGCTGTATGTCTGTATCATAGGCTTTGACTTCCAGAGCAGTGATATGTTTAATTTTATATGCATATAAAATATGCATATAACATATATTTTATATATGTTATATGCATATTTACATACATAAATACATATTCTATGTAAATATTATATATACATATACATAAAAATCAAAGTAATTAAATCCCAGAATCTTGGCGCCAAATGGTAAAGATTAGTTCAATCCTCTTATTTGTATATGAACTATTAAGATACAAGAAGAATAATTAATAACTTGGGCATACTCATGTTTAGAAGTCTTACTGGTTCATGTAAGATCTAAAGTACTAAGTTAGGGCTTCCCTGGTGGCGCAGTGGTTGAGAGTCCGCCTGCCGATGCAGGGGACGCGGGTTCGTGCCCCGGTCCGGGAGGATCCCACATGCCGCGGGGCGGCTGGGCCCGTGGGCCATGGCCGCTGGGCCTGCGCGTCCGGAGCCTGTGCTCCGCAACGGGAGAGGCCACAGCAGTGAGAGGGCCGCGTACTGCAAAAAAAAAAAAAAAAAAAAAAAAAAAAATTGTACTAAGTTAGACCACATTATCACATTCTACTATGAATAGGATGAAGAAAGCTCCTTTCCTTTTGGGAAAAGAAAAGCAGCTTTAGGCTTAATAGTAAGGTCAGGTTTTGCATTTCCATAGTCACCACCTGTCGTTGGTACAGGCATTCTATCCCTGGCAACAGTCATCTTTTGCATAAATAGTATGCACAGGCTGTGATATTGTCATTTTTAATATTAAAAAACCCTTTTTATCCTTGTAATTACTTTTTCATAAAGCCTCTCTTAATTATTACAAAACAAAATCTTCCTTTACTTGTGTGTAGAATGGACATTTGAAAGCAATGAGGGTTCTGCTGGCCCTGCTTACCCTGTGGTTAGTGTCTACTTGTGAGTGTCAGCTGCCTGGGGGAACATGACTCAGAGAACAAGGTCTGTCCTTTGAATAATTTGCCTCTATTTACTTGCCTTTCAGCGATGGCAACAAAGCTTTTCATGGTTGTAAACACAATGTAAACTTGTTCTAATAAATATATGCAGTTCAACTAAGTGAATAGTGAGAACTCCTGACCGTTTAGCTGGTGGTGATAGGGGGGAGGTAAGGAAGGAGACCCCTCTGACAATAGATCTGACAACACCAAGGTCCAGAGGACCATGCAGTTCAATTCACTAATCCCCTAACAGGCAGCATAGGGCTTATCATAGGAAAGCAGTAATGATGGCCAGCAAAGGCAGGCTGCTCAAGTACCAAGCACCCCTTGATCCAGCAGAGCCTGAAGTTGCGTCCTTGACTATGAAAACGGCCCTGCCCAGTGTTCTGTGACCCCCGGCTGCAGTACAGTTCTGTCTCTTGCGTGTTAGGTGAGATTCTCGACAGACGTGAATAGGCTCAACGTGTTTGAGTGCTACCCTGCGGATGGCACTTTGGGAATGCGCAGAATTAAAGTTATAGCACTGTTCTCTAGCACGTATAGTAGGATAAAGGACATATCCCCACATATCCATCTACAAAGTAACACAGAGATATGCAGGGTGCCATACACGGTTTATTGTCAATACAGAAAGGGAACACTCACTTAGCAGGTGAAATCACTGTTGATCTGAACAGGAAAGATGTATAGCTGCTCCCCAGGGCCTCCACCTAAGAGGGTCAAAGGTAGAATAATGATGGTAATGGCAGTGGAGAAATTAGGCCAAGTGGGGAGGGTGGGAGGGTTAGAGAGATGTAGAGTGTGCCCACGTGCTGTGTCTTTGTCTCAAACATACCATGTTTTTCCTGCCCCTGCCCCTTGCTCTCAATGTTCTCCTTCTCCAAGTCTTCTCTTCATTTTTCTCTTGAAGACCTGCATGAGCTCCAGCTCACAACCTCCTGCTGCCTCCCCCTGAGCATTCCTGGGCTATTCCAATCTAACTAAAAGGCTTCCTGATCACTTTTCAGGCCCGTTTGTTGGGTATTCTGTCCCCACTGATTCTCGGAAGGCAGAGTATCGCATCTACCTCTTGCAAGGGCAAGCACCCTGAGGTACCGGGATGGAGCGGAGTACTCTTTATGGGTGGATTAATTCATTTGATTGACGCTTGCTGAACTTCTATTACCTTGTGTCACGCACTGCTCTCCTGCTGCAGGTGATGAGCAAAAAAGGAAGGTAGCCACCCCCTTGGAGCGCAGAGTCCAGTTGGGAATACAGACAGGAATGTGGTATCACAATGCAGGGGAGAGAATGCAAGGGTGGTAGTTGTGTGCAAAGTTCAGCTGCAAATAGGAAGGCCTGTTACCGAGGCCAAGCTTGTACTGCTCACTGTACAACAGGCCGGTAAATCGAGAGACGAGGTGTTGGGGCAAGGAATAACCACTTTATTCAGAAAGCCAGCAGACAGAGAAGATGGTGGACTAGTGTCCCAAAGAACCAACGTACCCGAGTTAAAACTGAGGCTTCTAAAAGGGGAGGGGGTGTGGCTGGTAGCTGCAAACTTCTTGATGCCCGGATTCTTTGTTCTTGGTGCTGGCCACTAGGTCTGCTCACAATGTTCCTATAAACCTCCAACAAGATGATTGTTGTTTTCTGTTCTGCAGCTTTGTCTCTATATGAATGGAAAAGGTCAGAGCCTTGAGAATGGGCTATCATGTATATTTCAGGCTCTAGGCAGCATTCTTTTCAAAGGTGCAGAGCCAGCATGGCTAAGCACAGGCAACAGAGCACAAGGGTCAGGGCTAAAGGAATAGATCCACCATGGAGTCAGGTTTGTTCTTTTCTATTACAGGGCCTCAGTCCAAACCAGACTGATGAGGGAAGGATTCCCAGAGGAGGTTACATATGAACTGAGTCTGAAAGAATTCGGCATTAGGTATAGATGAAGAAACAGTCACTGAACATGTAAAATGCATTTAGAAAACCTTGTCAGGCACAAAAATGCAAATACCTGAGTTTCAGTGCCTTTTCTACATGATTATGTTAAGCCTTCTCAGGCCTCAGCAACATCATCTTCGTTTTCTTAAGGATCTGACTTGTCTCAGGGCTGAGCTCAGAGTTCAGGATGATATCTCTCCAGTGAACAGTGTGAGAAAGACTCAGAGGATATCACAGAGGTCTGGGACATGCTTCTCCCTTTATTTATTATTTAAAGAACTTTTTACAAGAGTGTATAAGCGATACGTGATGATTAGGGCATGGGAAGGCAGAAAATACTCCTATACTTAAATTCTACCAGCCGTAGGCAGAAACCACTTGTAACATTTTTGCTTTATATCCTTCCAGATGTTTTCCTGCAAGCTTGTCTTTTTTTATTTTTCCAAAAATAGGATCCTGCTATCCTACATCCTGGTCTACAGCCTGCCTTATGCAGCCAATATTCTGTGACCATATTGAGCACTTATTAGAGTATAAACTTTGTAATAAAGTAATTCCAAGTGCCTCACTACACCTACAGTTTGCTTCGTGAGTCCAACAGAGATACAGAGAATCAGTTTTCAGACTTTTTATTCTTACACAGGTAGTGTTGGTTGTAGGGATACTGGTGGTTAAAAGACAAGGAAGAGGGGAATGAAAAGGAGCTCTACCTCGAAGCGATGTTTTAAAGAACACATTCTAAGACATTTTGCCCTGAAAAGGTACATATCACTAATTGTTGGTTTTATTTATTAGAAAGTGCTGTAAAACTAGCTGCCTTTAAATTAGAGGATATCAAAGACTAAAGTTTTCATGCCCTTCTAGGATGAGCTCATTTGAATTTCCCTTTTCGAATTTAGTTGATATTTTGCTAATGATGTAATTATTTATTTAGGCTTAAAAGATTCTGTGCAAATACCTTATGAAATGCTTTCTTTTTTTAACGCACCTTTTATTTATTTTTACGAAGCCAAAAAACACACTTCACATCTGGAGCAACCAACGAATGGACTTGCTTTCCTTTGAAGACTCATAATTTAGTTTCACATTTTTGACTAGTGACTCTGGGCCTGAGGCCCCACAGATGAGACAAAGTTTCTGCCCTTGAGGTCACAGTTCTAATGAAGAAGCAGAGGCAGGGCATCACCTGGAAACTCATTGCTCAGGGGTGCCCTCCCGAAGGAGGTCATTGGCGTTGGAACTGAGTCTTGAGGGACGAAAGAGAGTTGGACAGGTGACAAAGGGTGAGAGTGACACACCAGGCAGAGGCGAGAGCAGGACGGAGTCCAGAGAGGCAGGAAAAAGTGCATCCGGCAGAGGTGGTACAGGCAGGCAGTATTGCCAGCGTGTGCAGTGCCACGTGAGGCTCTCGGGAGTTGGAGTAGAGCTGGCAGGATGTGGGGCTTTACCCTGATGGGTAGTTAGCCAAGAGACTGCTATGAGCTGTTCTCCAGGCCATTGGAGATACAGGTCTGAAGGCTTTGCTTAAAGCTGTAAGTAAAGATTCAGGAGCCTCTGAAGACCTGTGCCTTAATCATCTCAGTGGCAGAACAAAGGAATAGAAGCACGAGTGGAGTCAATAGGAGATGAGGTAAAAGAGGATCATAAACAGTGATGCTGTGAAACTATGGTCAAGTAAGGAAGACGATAAAAGCTGAGGGGAGGAGGAAGATGGCAGTGGTCCAAAGGGGATGCTTGGCATGGTTGAAAAGCACCACAGATATAGGCTGAGAGAAAACAGCCAATGGAGAGGGAGAGTTCAGATGTCTGGGAGAGAGTGATGTACGGATGAGATCGAGGATGCTGGTGATGAGATGTCCCTCCTAAGTTCTAACCATTCTCTCCTCTGAGCCTGCAGGAAGTCAGCAAGGAAGAGTGGAGCCTGAGGTGGCTTGTAAGTGCAAGGCTTAGGAAGTAGAGAGAGAGAGAGTTCCTGATGGCCTCATTTTCCTCAGTCTAGCGGCTGCCTTCTGAGAACAGGGGGTGGGCCGAGTTAGAAGGTTTGTGGGGCAAAGTGAACGATAAACCTGCTGCAGAGAAGAACTATAGAAGGAGTAGATGAGGATTAAGGCAGGAAGAGCTATCCCAGGACAGTCCCTGGCACACAATAGGTGTTCAGTTAACATTCAATTAAAAAATAATGTCAAAAGATGGTTGAATAGGATCAAGAACCCAACTGAGGTTGGCAACCACGGATTTATTGTGGTATCATGATGCACGTGCAGTTTCTCTTTAGTTTTCAGTCCCAGAGATATAGTAGAAAGATGGAAAGTAGAAGGATGGAAACTAACCTAGTGTTGGTCTTTTCCTGGGAATTGCAAAGTTCAAGAGTGGAAGGAAATGAAGGGTATTGTTAAGAGAGTGGTTGGGGGTGAGCCAGGAGGATCTGCTCTACTAGGAGAGAAAGGAAGGGTTCAGGGGTTGGAAAAGTGGGACTGTCACTTTTTATTATGGGTCCATAATAGATGCCATACGTACAAAAGTTTCCTCATTTTTTAAATGATGATATTCATATATTGTTAATTTTAAGTTTTTCTAAGATAAAATGAGAAGCAGGCTAAACTTCTAACAACAAAATACACCTGCAAGTTCAAGTGGTAATGAGAGAAACACATACATGATGTAGCTGGGAATTTGTGGTGATACCACATTTCCGTGGGGTACATGTGACTGTGAGAAGTCTCAACGTCCAGCACAACATTAAAAATCAGATCTGGGCTTCCCTGGTGGCGCAGTGGTTGAGAGCCCGCCTGCCGATGCAGGGGACACGGGTCCGTGCCCCGGTCTGGGAAGATCCCACATGCCGCGGACCCTTCTGAGAAGAGAGGACTGTGCTGAACTCATATTGATGGCTACTACACACATTCACCGATTCAGGAACTAGGGCCATCCCTGTGTGGTACCACTTATGTGCTGAGTGCCATGAGTAGCTAGGAGACATGGAAAAGACTGCCTGACTCTCAGACTGGTTCTTCGTTTGGTTTAGGAGAAAAGGTCAACTAACTGACATGCCTTTTAAAACAAAGTGTGTGATCAAGTGGCCACATGAGCGGTAGAGAATAATAAATAAGAAATGATTTTGCAGTGTAGATAAAATGTGTGGCCTACGGTAGCCTAAGAAAGCTTGATGGATTCGGTGACATTTTAAACTGTAGTTAGAAAAAGTATGAGACGCTCAAAAACCAAATAGTATACCTCAATAGGTTATCCATTGCTATCTTGACTTCTATAATTGAACCACATTCAAGGCTAACTTGAAAACTGCAAAGAGGCCTGAAACGTAGCTTTGGGATACAGCTTTAAAAATAAATAAATTAATCAATTAAAATAAACATTTAAAATATTTGAACTGAAGAATAAATCAATTTCTCCATCACTAGGTCAACTGGTTGAAATTCAGACATATGGAAAATTTTAACTTTCAATTCCAGACTCTAAGCCTAATTCTGGGAGAAAATCCATTAAAGTAATGAAGTAAGGAAACAATTGAACAATGAATCTTTATTTTGTAGAGAATACAGTGAATGCTGGGAGGTACATCACCATTTCCATTTTGTGCTTTTGGATTATTACAAGCACCAACATCTTTGCCTAAGAGTTACCAGGCTGTGGTTTGTAACTGACTTCAGGGTAGGAGTAGGTAGGAATTTATAGGATGTTATCCTTCAAGAAGAGCTACGAGAATTTTTTTTGGATGCAGAGACTTAAAACTACCCAGGTTTGGGGCTTCCCTAGTGGCTCAGTGGTTGAGAATTCGCCTGCCGATGCAGGGGACACGGGTTCGTGCCCCGGTCCGGGAAGATCCCACATGCCGCGGAGCGGCTGGGCCCGTGAGCCATGGCCGCTGAGCCTGCGC
>NC_041223.1:15614509-15619088 GCF_002837175.3 Physeter macrocephalus | reverse complement strand
CAACGGCAGAGGCCACGGCAGTGAGAGGCCCGCGTACCGCAAAAAAAAAAAACAAACAAAACAAAACTACCCAGGTTTTAAAGTAGTTGTTGAGTGACTCTTCCCCTGGAAAAATAATTAGTTCTCAATCCTTTTAATTTGACTGTTCAATAGAGCTGTCATTGGGAACCAAAGGAAATGAAAATGTAGGTGGATACGGTTCCTACCCCGTTATAAAGGGCTTATAGCAAGACTACTTTGAATTTCACACAAATGTTTTCCATTATTTCATTAAGTTTTCTCCAATACATTTCATATAGTTTCCGAGAGTGCAACTAAATTGCAGCTTTCACTGCTTTTTGAAAAAAATTGTTTTGGGGAGTTGTGGAGATTTACTTGCTGCAAATTTCACTTTTAATAAATGACATTGAAATGTTTTTAATGCCCTGAAATAGCTGAATGAAGGTTTTAAGAGTCTTGTAATTAAAATGAAAATATAAAAGCTATGGATGGACCTTGTAGAGGAATCACAGTTCTATTGTTTTTTCTTTTGGAATTTGTGGATCAACTATATATAATTTGTAGTTCAAAAGAATTGAGAAATGTGTCTGTTTGGGTCTAATATTGTCCTTTTTAATGTTTCTAATCTCAGTTGTCTTCACTTATAGGACAAAACTCTCAGCTTGCCTGGGCTACATTTTTTTATATTCCTTTCATGGGTTCAAACATGTTAGTCATCATTATACACATTTCCAGTGAGTTATGAACGTGGTATTTTTGGATTTTCTCAGTTTCTAGACTCTGGATTTTTAAGACACTCAATTGGTTTAACAGTTGTACAAGGAACCTAAGTAAACCTGGCCGTGTTAAATGTTCATGTTGATTGTAAACTATATCCTGATTTCAGGTATGTTTTTAAAATGTTAAGTGTATCTTAATAATAAGGAAACTTGATAAATGTTCAGTGCTTTGGCAGGCACCTATTAAAGCTGTCAAATGTATCAAGGGCCCTAGTTCCCTGCGTTGTACAACGCTCATGGTGGATTTTGGTTATGTGACTTGCAGAAAGCAGGACTATGGGCTTTTTCCATTTAAAATTTAAAATCATTTATCTTTGGGGTGTTAACAGAGGGCATTTTTAAGTTGAGGGGAATGAAACAATTATTATCTTTCATGGTTGTGTTATCATTAGTAGATAAGTTAACGGCTTCCTGTACAAATAATTGGGGATCAGTATACCTAAGATTTGAGTTCTCCTTAAGACAAAAAAAATTATCTATAGTTATGAATCCCTCTTCAGGGTCATTAGACAAACTTCAAAGTGTTAGTGTGCATGAAAAGACGCCGTATTTTGAATTTTTATATGTTATGTGAATAACAGTTTGGCATAAAACAGCTCAATCACAGTGTGTCGTTTATGGGTTTTTTATTTTAAGTTCGTGTAATATAGAATACTCATAAATGTCACACTTTCAGAGAGGAAGCAGGGTGTCTTTTGAGCAGCTTGTATGTGGAGGGAACAGGGCCACTCTGGTTTACCCAGCAGTAGCTGTGGTGCCAGTATAGCATCTAATGGCCTGTTATGTGATTAACTCTTCTCAGCTGGTCCCTTTTTTTGGTTCACTGAGGGCTTCTTTCTCCTGTCCTTTCCTGTGACCATCCATTCTTCACGAGAGTACAGACACTGCCTCTAGACAGGAGAACAGATCTTCCTGTCCTTGGTTTTGTTTATACTCTTGCTTTCAAATCAAAGTTTAGATAAGAATCCCTTGTTTAATCATTTTCAGTTAGCTTCCCGTGTTTGGAGCCCTACGTTTTTCTCGCTTTGAAACATTCTCTTTGTTAGCAGTTCGATGCCCCATGAATAAGACTTGACTCATTCTACTCTAAATGGATGTATTGTTTTAGAAATCTAAATCATTCGGAAGGGGCTGAAATCAAACACAGAAACCTCATTCCTTAAGTGACAGCCACTGCTAACAGCTGCTATATTAGTGTCGGTTGTCACCAACTTATTTCTTTTCCAAAGCATCTGTCGAACCTCTGCTCGGCAAAATGAGGATATTAGCATCCTTTATTCATCTCTTCTCCCCATGACTAAGGTGACAAACCAGTCCTGGTTTACCCAGGACTTTCCCACTTTTAGCACTGAAAGTCCCACGTCCAGGAGCCCCCCTCGCTCCCAGGAGGGTCATCCCTTACCTATAAACTCCCAATGTGTTAGACCATAATTTTTACAGCATCCTGGTAATACTTGTTAGAGCATAGCTGTGAATGCTTGTTTTCTCCATAGATTGTTTCTAAAAATCAAAAGCCAATATGCAAATAGTATTCACTGTGGAGCCATGGAATAGAATAAGATCCACAGAGAAGGACATTCCACACTGAATCACTGAATTTTGCTGCTTGAAGGAGATTTTCCAACAGCTTCGATTCTTTATAGACACTCTTCTGCTTTGGGTTATATTCAGCTCCTACTGTTTTTCTGCATCCATGTTGTTCCCTTCCTTAGATTCCTGTTTTCATTTGGTAGACTACTCCCTTTGAGTAGCTTTTTATATATAATATGCACGGATGGTAAGCTCTGTTACTGCGTGTTGGGAAATGTCTGATTTTGCTTTCACACTTGATTGATAATTTCAGTCTAGATTCAAAGTGATAGTTCCTCAGCTTTGAAGGCATTGCCCCTCTGATATCTACAATCTAATGTAGCCAATAAGCCTGGTGCTAGACTGATTCTTCTAACTTAGTTGATTGTGTATGCATGTGTCTATCTGTCTACCTCTTTGAAGCTTTGGGGAATTTTTACTTTATCCTTAGTTCTGATGTTTCACCAGTGATCTTTCTTCATTTATCTTTTTTTTTTTTTTTTGGCCTTTACGATCTGAAGTCTCCTCTAGCTCAGGATATTTTTTCCCCACTGATACTTTCGCACTCTTCAACTCTTCACCTAGAACTCCAGGGGATGGATTTTGGACGTCCTGGAATCAACTCTCCACGTTTTTCCTATTTTCCTTTGATTTTTGCTGTACTTTCTGGAGATTTTCTTGGCTTAAATTTTGCCACCTGCTGGATGAGTCTTGAGCCATATAAACTCTATTATTTAGTCCATGGAGTTTTCTGTTTTGGCATTTATTTGTTTAATAATCTGAGAACGTTCCCATTCTTGTTCCTTTTTTGCATGAAAGAAATGTGAATATGAACATTGTTCCAGCCCTTAAGAAAGTATTGTTCTTGACAATGATGATCTTGACAGATGATCTTCTTGGATTGCTTAAAATTTTTCTTTTCCAGCACCAAACACTTCTTTAATTTGTTAATTTGTAGATAGAACGTATTACTGTTTTCCACCAAAACGCCAACTCCAACTAAGTTACCCGTCTTAGTTCCTTGGAAGAATTTAGGCTTTCTAGTTTCCTCTGCTCTCCCACTGTTCTGGAATGTCTTTCCTTCCATCTCCTAACTCTTCCCTAAAAGCTATCCTGCTTGTCCACCCTGCACTTCATTTACACAGACAGTCTGGGAGCCCCCTCAACCAGAAGCAGTCTGTCCTTTCTCTTAACATTCATTGAGCCTTGGTACTTCTCTGGCGGTTCAGTGGTTAAGACTCCACGCTTCCAGTGCAGGGGACGCGGGTTCCATCCCTGGTCGGGGAAGTAAGATCCCACGTGCCACGCGGCATGGCCAAAAAAAAAAAAAAAGAAATTCATTGAGCCTTTTGATTGAAGCTTTCTTCCCATTGCCCCTCCCTCTCTCTTCAGGATTCCTGAAATGATGGCAAATAAGGGTGTCGAGAGGACAAGAAAATTCCCAGACATGGAAGGTTGAGGATGAGGCGTTCTAGCGAGCAGGGGAGGCTGCCTCTGCTAGTTACCTGGTATGAAAAATGGCTACTCAGCGGTTAGGGGCTTACATGTCTACCTCTCACCTAGAAACCTAATTGGACTGAAACTTAATTTTTCCAATTATTTTGTGTTCCAAAATCCTTTCAAGTAACAATTAGTCAAATGGATGACCCAAATAGAAACTGTTAAAATTCTCTTTATGGAGCAGGGAATAGAATTTTATAACCTGGGTGCATTCCTAAAATTTCTTTGTGGTTTGGCTTCAGTTAATTACTACTTTACATACAGCTTTTAAAATATATTTAGCCTTAAGTTTAAAGAGTGAGAACCACTTGTGTAAACATCGTTGAATGCCGTTCTTTTAATGCATGGGCTAATGTTAGTTACAGTCTTTCTTCACTTCCTCTGGAAAACCCGTTTCTCTGGGGGAGGGCTTTAATTTATATTCACCTTGAAAAGTGAAGGGAATTCACCTGTGTATTTTAACTCAGCCATAGAATTCTCACTATTGCTACTGGCCCAAATCTCTGAGTATGATGTTTTTTAATTGGACTCTCTGTCATAAAATAGCAAATGACAGTGCATGTGTCCCTAAAATAGTAAATCGGTATGTTTAGGGGATTCGAATAACCCTTATTTTATGTGTGCTTTAATAGAGAAAATCCTCCCTTTCCCTTTTTTTTGGAAAAGCAATTTTGGGGCTTCCCTGGTGGCGCAGTGGTTGAGAGTCCGCCTGCCGATGCAGGGGACACGGG